>NW_011889734.1:72157-88761 GCF_000151845.1 Pteropus vampyrus
GGCCGGGGCCGGCTCTACCCGCAGCTCCCGGGCCCCGCCGGCGGGTGGCGCTCGAGCCCTGACCAGCTCCTGGGCCCGCCTCCCGCGGTTGTCAGTTCCGTGCACAGACTCCGTCCTTTCGCCGCCTGCTACCCCTAAGCTCTCTCACCTCTGGGAAGGCTTCCTGGATTTCCCCGGCCCGGGCCTGGGTCTCCTCTTTGCTCTCGTTGCGCCTGCCCCGCACGTCCCTCCCTCCGTCAGGCGAGAGTGTGGAGAGAGGGCGCGCGGGGATCGAAGTCCGAATCCTTACCCGGCGAGGCTCTGCAGGAGCACCCTGGCCACACGGCCTTTGCCGAGAATGCCCGTTCTTCCAGCGGTCGCTTCCTCAGGGCACCTGGGGGCTGAGGGCGCGTGGAACCGGGCATGCTGGGTCTGGGGAGCCCTGACCCACCCTTCCTAAAACATGGCTTGGCATTGAAAACAATCTTTATTATTTTTTGAAGTTGCTGTGGTACCAAAAGTGTCGCAAAACAATTCAGACGTTATGCAGAGACTTATAAAGGAGAAAGTGGGTGTTCTCCAGTTCCATTCTCTGGAATTGCCAGCTCGGGTTTTGTTTTTCAGGATCTTTTTGTGAACGTTTGTAACAGTAGCTCCTGTGTACACACAGGCATAGATGTCTGCAGAGGTTTGTTTTAGAATTTCGGCCGTGGAAGCACGTTGAGTGCAGAGCGCCACTGCTTTCTTGTTTAGCCTTGTAGAGCGGATCTCTCTCCCTGTCCATGGTTGAGTTCTCCTAGTTGAATGGATCTCCTGAGGCTCTGCAGGAGTCTGCCATGGCAGGAGGAAGGCCCTCCAGGGTGGGAGTCAGCAGTTACTGTCCTTGCGCCTGGCCCACACTGGCCTCACCGCAGCTGCCTCCAGCGCCCATCTTGCCCTTCCCTTCCAGTCTGTTCCCCACATCACTCTCCCTAGGACCCTCAGACTGCATTCTTCATTCGCTCAGACCCTCCCTGGACACCATCCCTCTGCTAGTTCCCACCAGCACCTTTGTTTGGCTGCTGGCGGGTTCTCTCCGGTCACTGAGACCCTGGGCAGTGCCACGACCCTGTCCCCAGGAGCAGCCCTCTTACTTTGGCCCAGTCTGGCTTGGGCTCCTGGAAGCTTCCCTGCAGGGGTGGGCTCACTCTCCTAACTGGTTTCTCAGTGCAAGGGGTCCTCTTTAGGGCACAGATGGACAGGTCAGAGTTCGAGGTGTCCTTTCTCAGGTTGCCAGCTAGCCAGGTTTGGGGACAGTCGTCCACAGCAAGTGGCCTTGCAGGGTGTGGGTGGGTGGAGGGGCGTGGATGGTTCATTGCCCTAATTGGGTAGCCCATCCTGTCCCAGGAAGACTGAGCTGTGGCCTTAATGAGGACAGGGAGGCCAGCTTCCCAAGGTCTCATCATGGCAGCTGACCGAGCGCCCCTTGATCTGCAAGAGCTCGTGATCATCAAGATGGAGGAAGATGAGGTTGCCCTATGGGATCTCAAACCCCTCCCCAACCCTCAGGCCCCAGCGCTGGCCCCAGGGCTCAGTAGAGACCCCCGGCAGCGCTTCCGCAGCTCCTAGTACAAGGAGGCAGCAGGGCTTTGTGAGGCGCTGGCCGTCTACGTGAGCTGTGCCACCAGTGGCTGCGGCCCGAGGCGCGCTCCAAGGAGCAGATGCTGGAGCTGCTGGTGCTGGAGCAGGTCCTGGGTGCACTGCCACCTGACACGCGGGTCTGGGTGGAGTCCCAGGGTCCCGAGACTGGCGAGGAAGCTGTGGCGCTGGTGGAGGACTTTGCTCAGATGTTGCGGCAGAATGGTAAGCCACAGGGACTGGGGAAGATCAGCAGGCGAAGGGACGGGGGACAGTGCAGAGGGACAGCCCACGGCCCTGGGTCTGGAGCACCTGCCCGCTCAGCCCAGGCCCTCAATGTTCTCATCTCTGGGAAGGGGACTCAGAAGTTGCAACATGTTTGGAGCCTATTTTAGTCTCTTAGCTTCCTAGCTTGAGGTTGGTATGACGTTTCACCCTCTCAGAGGACCTCCTTTTTCTTCCTTTTCTCCTTATAAGGTCCCTGAGTGTGTGTCATGTGCTGGGCCCTTTGTGTCCAGCAGGGAAAGGGACATGCAAGGAGGTCCTTGCCCCACTGGAGCCTAGTCTGTTAGAGAGGTGGACAGTGAGACCACCAGTCACAATTAGGGTGCCTTTCTTTGGCGGGGGTGAACACAGAGGGTGGCCTGGCCAGGGGCGGCTTTGCAGCATTGCCATGTGATGTCTCCACTTTGGACTCCCCATGTGTGTGTGCACCTGTGTGCCTGTGAGGAGGCGACAGCCATCCCTCGCCCTGGCATCTGTACTCACTACTCACACATACCTATGCCATGCCTCTTGCTGCTTGGCCCTCTGTACCAAGACAGAAGCCATGGCACTGTAAGGAAGACAGCTTTACTGAGCTGTAATTCACATGCCCCCAAAGAGTACAATTTGTGGGTGTTAATACACAGTATTCACAAAGTCGTACAAGCACCACACTGTCTAATGCCGTAATTTAATCACTTTCAAAGAAGCTCCACGGCCGTCGGGTCCCACGGCGGCACATCCGTGTCACAGTGGAGCGCCACTGAGTGGAATCATGTTGTCTGAGGACCCGCTGGGTAATGTTTCCAGTGTTCAGCCGTGCTGTAGCAGCACGTCACCGTCTCACTCATTTTTGTGACCAAATAACATTGTTATGTGGATATAGCAGTTTGACCTATCAGGTCAAACTGATACAGTGTATCCAGGGTCACTGCCATAAGTCACGGGGTCAGCATAAACTATCTGGTGTGCCCAGTGCCTTTGATAAACACACTCTTAATATGCGAATATTCCAGGGGCTTAGAGATGACCTCCCAGGAGCAGGTCAAGGGCCAGAACTTTGGAATGTGCGGGGTTTGGACACCCAGGCCCACAGAGCCAACCCTTTACTGCACACATGGCCTCAGCGGAAAGAAGCTTCTAATGACTGTTTCCTTGGCGTGGGTTTACTCCTGAGGTTTGTATGTGTACGTGACCAGAGCAGTGGCATGCCAGCCAGGGCAGGGTCTTCTGTGACAGTCAGAGGCTATGCTCATGTCTTGTCTAGCTCAAGCCGGTACAGAGACCACAGGGGGCGCTGTCCACACGTTGATGCCTGACTGACCGATCGGCCTGTGCACTGGAACCCTGTGTCCTCAGGATGGGGCCGAGGACACTAACCCTCCGCTCTTTCCTCAGCGCTGGCCCAGGCACCCCCCGTGGACCAGCAGTCTGGAGACCTGGCAGAGCCGGCCAGGCTCTTCACAGATGGAGCTCAGGGGAGCTGTGAGTCCTCCAAAGTCGTATCTTATGTTCCGCCCTCCCCCGACTTTCCTCAGCCCAGGCCGTGGAGAGTCACGCTCAGCCTCTCTCCGCCTTCAGGCTTGGCCCAAGAGCCTGCCCCGCTGTCTCCCCCAGCTCTTGGTTGTCAGACGGGGCCTTCCTAGGGTAACAGTGTTTGAATAGCAGAGTAGGTGTTTCTCCAGGTCTCCAGCCCCCAGGGCTCCGACCTGGTGTGAGGCTGGGGCCCAGGTGGTGTTGCCTGGTCTTGGTGTCTTCTGGGCACGGACAGATGGTGCTGCCATGAAAGCCAGAATCCAGATTTTTGTTGTTGGCACCACATCACAGTTTAAAATGACATTTTGTAGACCCAGAGGACATACCTGTGGACCGGACTGACCACAGCGGCCTCAGCAGGGGCTGGGGCTGCTCGCCTGTGTCTCGGGAGCTGTGGTGATGCCTCCGTGGTCTTGGCTTCACTTCCTCAGGTTCTGTGCGGCCCCAGCCTGATCCCAGCAGCCTCCTCCCCCCATCTCACTTCACAAAGGTGAATTTTCTTTTATTCACTCAGTCATTTCCATTGCGCAGAGATACAAAGAAATATGCCGTTTGGTCTTCTATTTTTTAAATTAAAAACGCACTGTATGTGCGTTATACAGTAATCTGAACTTTGACAAAAGCGATGAAGTCTCACACTCATCTGCCTCACACTCATCTGCCTCTCTGGAGAAGGCCACCGTTAACTGCTGTGTCCTTCCTCCCTTCTCTGAGGACACACGTGCGGTGCACACGTGCATGTGCTAATGAACATAGGCACACAGGCGTTTCTGAGGAGAGCCCACAAATCCTCCGCACCTTTCAGCTTATCTCGTGTCGGGAGCCGATTCTTCTCACTGGCCCTGTGGGAGTCATCTGCCCAGCTGGGGCATGTGTGCCCGTCGGTTTCTTGTCCCAGAGCGTGCTCCCCTTCACCTCCTCTGCCCTTGGGGCCTGCCTGACCTCCGGATTCCCCGCAGCCTGCAGTGCCGGGGCCCGCTCTGTGGTGCTGCGCACCTCGGAGGCCAGTTCACCTGCACACCTTGCGGTAGCCCCGTGTGGTGGTTCCTTTTAACCAGAGAAGGGAGCCAAAGCGGTCACCGCCAAGTGCTCTGCTCCCATTCCCCTCAGGGTTTCCTTGATGCAGGCGGCCTCTTGGCCTTCTGCACATGCGGCCTCCCCAGGGATGGCTCTGTCCACGAGACAGGGACTAAAATTTGTGTCTGTTACAGAGCATTTTGGTGCGTGTGGGCTTGGCAGGTAACCGAGGGGCTTCTCCAAGAGGTGACGGTTACTGAGTATACACGGGGATGAGGGCAGATCAACCAAGGAGTGTGGCCAGGGCTCTCCCAGCAGCTGAGTGGGGAGGCTGGGTCACACCCCGCTTTCCCTGCCCTGATTGCAGGTCCTGGGGTTTCCCGAGACACTGCAAGAGCTGGAAACCCCTATAGTGGCTCTGCCCAGATGTACCCGAGCCAGGCTCAGCAGGTGTCCTGTGAGTCGCTGGCATGTTGGCAAGTCTTGAGCTACTTTACTGTGAAACTCTGATCACACATCAAGTACAAAGCCAAACTCAGACAAGTTCTGTTCCTGGAAGCAGCAAGGTGCTCGGTCTGCCCCGGGGGGAGTGGATCTTCTAGGCCGCCTCTGGCCCCATTTGGTGTATTTTACCATGTGCATGTCTTACTGTCAGCAAGAGAACAAAACAAAAATCATGGGTCCTGAGACCCTTAACTACATCGCTCAAGGTCTTCGCAAGCTCGGGTCCATAAAAACGTATTTTCTGTGGCTGGGCAGCAGCTCGTCCCCTTTCACCTGGCCACCTGGACGCTCAGAGCTTGGTTTGTGCACAGTCGCTACAAGTCCCTGCACCCAGCTTGTCTGTGCTGTCACCTTCTCCCCTGCCCACACTCACCTGGTCATTTCTTATTTCTCTGTTTGGTCCGACATCAGATTGAGTATCGATCCACCCTGGATTGTTCAGGAGGCCAGTGACTGGTGACTTGGGATGGCGTGGCCAGTGGGCTTTCAGAGGCTTGCTGTGTTCCTGGGGGTGAAGTTTATTTAGTTCACAGGCCAGACTTCGTCCAGTGGGAAGTGAGCTCTGGCAGATGTGGCCCTGAACATCTTTCCCAGTTTTGCAGGAGCCCGTGTGCACTCCCCCACTGGTAAACTTTTTCCCATTTCACAGCGGGTGGGGCCCGGGGCCGCAGTGGCGCTGAAATCAGCGGGCACGGGGTGGGAACGCAAATGTTCATTCGTGATGTCCGGAGAGAGCAGTGTGGACCCAGCGGCCCCCTCCCGTCTCAGGTCCGAAGAGGCGGCAGAGCAGCAGCCAGTGCGGAGGCACCAAGTGGGACCGCAAGGCCATCAGCGTGCAGGTGAAGCTGGAGGTGCTGTGGCACTTCGAGGCTGGAGAGAAGCTCAGCAGGATTGGCCATGCACTGGGGCTGTCCACATCCACTGTGGCCACCATCCATGACAACAGGGACAAGATCCGTATGAGTTCCCGGGCAGCCACCCCGCAGGCGGCCACCAGGTTGACGCACAGGCGCAGCCTGGTGATGGAGAGCATGGAGCAGCAGCTGAGCGTGTGGATCGAGGACCAGAACAAGTGCAACGTGCCCATCAACGTGGTGCTCATCCAGGAGAAGGCCCGCAGCCTGTTCGAGGACCTCAAGCGGGAGCAGGACGAGGGCGCCCAGTCTGAGACCTTCGGGGCCAGTTGCAGGTGGTTCGCCCGTTTCAAGGCACGCCACAGCCTGCACAGCCTGTGGGCGAGCGGCGAGGCCCCGGGTGCCAGCGCAGAGCAGACACAAAAGGACCGGGTGCTGCTGCGCAGGGTGATCCAGGAGGGCGGCTCCACCGCTTGGCAGGTGTTCGACGTTGGCAAGACAGGGCTTTTCTGGAAGCCACTGCCCAACAGGATGTTCTTGCCCACAGAGGACAAGTCGGCCCCCGGGTTCAAAGCTGCCCGAGATCTCCTGACCCTGCTGCTCAGTGGCAACGCGGCCGGTGACTTCAAGCTGAAGCCACTGCTGGTGAACCCCTCGGAGAACCCGTGCGCACTCAAGGGCTTCTCCAAGCCCAGCCTGCCGGTGCTGTGGCGCTCACACAAGAAGGCCTGGGTGACCACGAGCCTCTTCCAGGAGTGGTTCGTGCACTTCTGCCCGGCCGTGGAGCGGTACTGTGCCCAGCACGGCCTCCCGCACAGGGCGCTGCTCATCCTCGACGGCGCGCCGGGCCACCCCGGGAATCTGGACGACCTCTCGGACCGCATGCGCGTGGAGCACCTGCCCAAGAACAGCACGGCCCTCCTCCAGCCCACGAACTGGGATGTCGTCGCCACCTTTGCGGCGCATTACCTGCGGAGAGTCTTCCGCCTGTTGGCGGCGCGGGCAGGAGGCGCGTGTGAGCCCTCGCGGTCCCGGCCTTGTGCCAGGACTGCAGCATCCTGGATGCGCTGTGCAACATCTCCGAGGCGTGGGAGGAGGTCCTGCCTGCCACGCTGAACCGCGGGTGGAGGGTGCTGTGGCCCCAGTGTGTCCAGTAGCGCGCCAGCGGCGCACACGTGGAAACCCCTCTCGCAGATCCGGCGAGACATCGTGGTGCTGGAGCGGGGAGCAGGTTTCGCGGAGGTGGCGGAGGCAGATGGGGTGGAGCTGCTGCAGAGCCGCGGGGCCGACCTGGCCAACGAGGAGCTGATGGCGCTGGCGCTGGAGCAGGAGTGGGGCCGCCGGGGAGGAGGGCGAGGATGGCTCCCCAACGCCCCCGCCAGCTCACGTCCAGGCACCTGTCCAAGGCCCTGGCACACTTCGATGCTGGCCTGCAGATCGTCAGTGACAACGACCCCAACCTGGAGCGCAGCCTCAGAGTCTGCCAGGGTATCAACAACATAGTCAACTGCTATCGGGAACTGCTCAGGGAGAAGAGAGGGCCCAAACAGTGGGGGGTGGGGTCCCATTGTCTCAGCCTTTCACGTGGGCTGAATGTTTCCAGTTCATCGTATTAATTCTCCGGATTTTTTTTTTTTTAAATCAGTAAATAATTTATCTCACGTGAACTCAAATACATGGTTTTAAGAGCCTCGATGGATCCTTGAGTGTGATTATTGTGTCCTGGGTCCTTTGGGGCAAAGCAAACTGGGTTTCCTAATGGGAGCCACCAGAAGGCCAAACTGGCAGTGCTGTACACCTGCGCCTGGCACCTGTGCTCACTGCACTGTGCTCTCCCCATGTCCGCTCTCCCTGTGTCTGGAGTGGGGCCCACTCAGTTAGGAGAGGGGCTCTGCTTATCTTCTGGGCCTGTTGTCCTTCTGCTGGGCTCAGGCCCCAAAGAGATTCAGGGATCCCCAGTGGGCGTGGTGGGAGCAGTGCCTGGACACACACCTCCCAGCTCCGCTGCTCCAGGGCCCTGGGTGCTTCTTGTCATCCTGTCCTGCCCTTCAGAGTGGTGCGGTGCCCACCTGACCGGGGAGAGGGAGAGACTTCAGCCCGTGGCGGTGAGTGAGGCAGTGAGCTCGCCAGGCCTCCAGCCCCAGTGCTGGGCGTCCTCGTGGCTGCGGGCGTCCCCTGGCCAGACTTGGGTGCTCATTCTCCCTCTTCTTGTCTCTTCTCTGTTCCCTTCATCCCGCCCCCTTTCTGCACCACTTTACATTTGACCCCTGCCCTGCCCCTCTGACTCTACTTCCCAAAGACTCAGACTCATTCCAGGCAGTGGTGGCATTTGGACACAAGGCCCTGGCTCCCACGCAGGAGGACCGGGGGCCATTGACACCCCACAGAAGGAGGCCTGCGGGGTCATGACTTGTCTGGGTAAGGACGTGGGTTTTGGGGTATGGATTGGCCTTTAGGTGAATGGGTCCCTGCTACAGGAGCCCTTCCCTGAGCCCACCTTCCTTCTGCAGGGGCAGCTGGCCCACAGTGTTGGCCTGACGGTTTTGCTGTGGAGCCCAGATGCCCACAGTCTCCCCTCTGCCCTCCATGCACCCTGTGCACGCCTGGCAGAGGTGTACCCAGACCTGACCTCAGATCTCATGCATGAAACGGGCACTCCCTGCAGGCAGCTCTCTGCCCCAACACTCGGGCCGCCATCGTGGGCGTATCTCAGGATCACAGGGTTGCTGGTCCGCTCCTTCCATTCGGATGTCTGCACCATTCAGTGTAGAGTCATAGTCAGATGAGAGACCGACTTCGAATACCACCTTGGGGCCTGTTGACGAGGCAGAATTGCGACATTAGTTGGCCCTGGGTCCTGTGGCCCACCCACATCGGGGGGTCCCAGCCCGCTGGTCAGCGAGCACCCCGCTGCCCTGTCCGGGAGGCCTGGCTGAGCGCGGTCGGCACCCGGAGCCTTCTCTGTGCATCATCGCCACTCCCAGCCAGCACAGCTCCCCACCGTCGTTGCAGCTCCAGCCAGGTCAGGGGGGACAGCACGTGTGAGGCCAAACAGCAGTTTTTATCACCATTTCAACATTTTACTGTTTTAAAAGAGAAAAGGTCATTTCATGTTTTTCACAAGGGACAAGTACAGCGAGAGTTGAGCAAATGAAGCACGCCAAGCTGGAGAAGCGCGAGTGCCCCCCGCCCCACCGATGGAGGCAGTCCGAGGCCGAGGAGATGCTGATCGTGCCCCTGGCAGGGGGCAGCGCCAGCTTTCACCATGTCAAGAGTGACACGTGCGCCGTGCTGCATGATGCCAGTGTCAGCCCTGAGCACGATGCGGGGCACAGGATGCTCGCGGAGCTGAGGGAGAAGCGGAAGAACAGACTGCAGGAGGCTGTCCTCCTGTCCCGGCAGCTGTGCCAGCCCCGGCAGCAGAAGGTGCTCCCTGCGGAGAAAGGCATGGTGGCCTGGAGCCGGGGCCGGGGGGGCCTCACGGACAGGCGGTCTCGACCTAACGGACAAGTCAGACTCAAACGCTGCAGCCGCAAGTGCTGCCGGCGAATGGTGAATATTCTCAAGGCAAACAGTAAAAGGATTAGAAAGTTAAGCTGACATCCCTTTGTAAAAATGAAAATTGCTGTTATATTAGATGTAGGGAGCGATTACTGGTGACTGTTACATTTTTAAAATAAGTTGTAAAAGTCAGCATGTCTTCCATTTCTGGGAATCTGGCCAGCTAGGTTATTCAGACCAAATGTTCCCCTGAAGAAAACTGAAAGTGCCAGATAAACGTAAAGAGCGTTTTCTCTGAACCTGCTAAGACTTGGCGAACAGTGAAGAATCACCAGCTCCCGTCTGAGGCAGAGGTCGACCCAGAGCAGGTAACAAAAAAGTGACTAGGACATCACCCCTGATCTGAAACGCAGACATGCTGCTGAGTCACTCATCAGGCAAATATGAAATCATAACTGGAAAATATTCAAAACTGAACACTTGAAAAGTGACATTTATTAAAACTTGTGGGATGAAGCTCAATCAGTATTTAGAGAAGAATTTGTACCCTTAGTGTAAATGGCAGAAGAAAATGCTTAAAAATAATCCAAACACAAGAAGTTAGAAAAAGATGATAAAATAAAACTGGATGAAAGTAGAGGGAAGCAATAAGGAAGAATTCGCAAAACAAAACAAAATATCACAATAGAGAATTAACGAAGGCAAAAAATTGGTCCTTTCAAGACCACACGAACAAACCTCTCTTGAGGCTGATTAAGGAAAATAGAAAAAGGCAAAAGTAATGAACATCTGAAATAAAAAAATGCCAAAGACATAAAAAGTTCTGGCTCATGGGAGGGACCCAGGGGTGACATGGAGCCTAGGGCATGACCCCAGCTCCTCACTTGGGGGTGCTCCCACAGGGACACTTGGGGTTATCAGCCTCCTGGCACAGTAGACTCAGCCATCGGTCCTCAGGGGTACTGGGAGACAAATGAGGCCGAGAGGGGTAGAGTCAGGGACCATTCAGAGCGGGAACTGGAGCTGACCAGAGCATTGTGTGTCAGCCTCCCTTACACTCAGGCCGGGCTCACCTCCTGTCCAGTGACGGCCGAGGGAGGCCCAGGAGCGTCTGTCCTGGCTCTGATGGGGCTGGCGGGGTCAGCCAGGTAGTGAGCACCAAGGAGGGATAGGCTGCCACAAAGGGGCTGGCCTGCCCCTAAATATGTCATTTCAGACCTCCAATTCCTTACTTGTGGCTCATGGTTGGAGTTGGGGCTTTTGTCTCAGTGTGAGAGGACGCAAGTCTAAGGGTCAGGGAGCATATGGGCGCACGGACGGGGTCAGGACAGCAGACAGAGGGTGGGACTAGTCCAGGCTGGGCTTTGTCCTCAGCAAGGCTTGGCCACTTGCTGGCTTTGTGGCTCTGGATGAGTGGTCACCTTCCTGAGGGGCACTGTCCTCTGAGGCTGATGGATCAAAAGGGGCCGGGCTGCGTGCATACGCCCCAGGCAGCCTGAGACTGGCTCCAGCTCTGGTCTCTGAGTCAAGCAGCCCACACCAGGGCAGGCCCCTCATCTGGGCTCACTTCTGTCTGTGCTTGGTGACCCCACAGCTCTGCTGAGGGCGCTGTCCTGGGTGCACCCCATATGGCTTCTCCAGAAGACCCCATCCTTACCTCAGGGGTCAAGCTGACTCCACACAGGGTTCCCTCCCTAGGGCAGCCTTTGGGGCACCTGCAGCCCAAGGGACTGGGAAGGGGCACGGGCTGGTCCAGGTTTCACTCGACGCTCTCCCCTCCTGTTCTTGAATAGGGAAGGGGAACTCTCACCCACTCCGGCCTGCTCCAGTTCCACGGAAGCGGCTCCCATTCAGTCGAATAGTGGGTACAGGTACTCTCATTTGTCCCCCCGTTGTCTCCTGTCCACTGGACAGATGTGCCCTCCACTTGCCCCTCGGCACAGCCGCAGCAGGGAGGCACTGTTTACTACCCCTAGGTACATCTCTGCCTTTCTTCTGAGGAAATGCCCAAATCTAAAATGCAAATGGATGACTGGAAAAACCTCATAAAGAAAAGGAACCTTAGCTGGGGGCGAGGGTGAGTGTGGAGGGCGTCCAGGGCTGAATCAGGTTTGTAGAAGGTGGAAGATGTTTGAGAACCCCTTGATGTTCTGGGGGCTTAGAGACCCTGCACGAAGGGGTGTGGATGGGAGGGATGAGGGAAGGGCACAAAACCAGGACTGCAGGCACTGGACATGCAGCTCCTGCCCCTGGCTGGTCACAAGCCCAGGTCATTGTGAACTGATTGACGGTCAATCCCACTGGAGAGAAGACAGCCCATGCCCTCGTTGCAGCTCCAGGAAGCACAGGGGTGTCCCTTCCAGCTTTGCCTGCTGCTCACTAGGCCTCCTGCCTAAGTGCTGGCAGTTGCTGCTAACCTTGCACCTGAGACACAGGTGTGCTCCTCCCTGAAGATGCTGACTGTGCTTGCAGACAGTGTCACAGCAGCTGCAGGTGACACAATGACATCCGTTCTGGGGAACAAGATGGCAGCAGAGAATATCTTTTTATTGCTTACACTATGTGTTATTCCCAAGATGCTCACTATATCAAGGTAAAAAGTAAATTTGTATGATGACATATATGTGGGCATTATTTTTAAAATGCCCATGAGATGACAGGAAAGAACAATTTGTTGTGAGAGGAACTTCTATGTTCATTCCAAGATTAGCATGAAAGGGCAGCAGAGATAATAATTTCATAACATCATGCCTAACAGGCACTCTTCAGTCATACACACGATACCCACCAGATGGTATTAGAGAACGAATATTCATGATGTCAAACAATCGTTATTATTCTAAAAAGCCCACCAGATGGAACAGAGAATAATTTATTATTACTTGCACTCTGGTGTGATTCCAAGATGCACAGTAGATGAGAGAAGAAAATATATCTTCATGATGGCATACATTCGTGCGTTATTCCCAAAATGCCCACAGGATGGCAGAGGAAAATAAATTTTCATGACTTACACTTGCTCGTTATTTTCAAATAGCCCACGAGATGGCAGCAGAGAATAATTTGTCCTTACATGCACTCCTGTATTTCTCCTAAAATGTATACGAAATGGCCGTGAACAATTTTTCATAAAGACAAATGCTTAGGTATTATTTTCAAAATGCACATGACATAGCAGCTGATATAATTTCTTATGACATGTGCTGTGGTCTTGTTCCAAATTGCCCACCAGAGAGCAGCAGAGGATGAATATTCATGATGACAAACACTTAGATGTTATTACTAAAATGTACACCAGATGGCAGCAGCGAATGACTATTACTTCCACTCTGGTGTTATTCCAAGATGCACAGTAGATGAGAACAGAAAATATATGTTTATGATGGCAAACACTTGGGTGTTATTCCCAAAATGCCAACAGGATGGCAGCAGAAAATAAATTTTTATAATGACATACACTTGCTTGCTATTTTGAAAAATCCCACGAGATGGCAGCAGAGAACAATATTTCATGACCTACACTTATGTTTTTCTCAAGACGTTTTCAAAATGGCAGTGGATAACTTTTCGTAACAGCATGCTCCTAGGTATTATTTTCAGAAAGCACATGAGATAGCAGCGGAAATAATACTTTATAATATGTCCTCTGTTCTTCTTCCAAAACGGCCCACCAGATGACAGCAGAGAATGAATAGTCACGAATATACACCTGGGTGTTATTTTCAATGCCTACAAAATGACAGTGGAGAATCACTTCATGACATGCACTCCTGTGTTTTTCCCAAGATGTACACGAAATGGCAATGGACAAAAACTTTTCATAATGACATGCCCTTGGGTTTATTTTCAGAATGCACATAATGTAGCAGCAGAAATAACATTTTATGACATGCTTCGTGATGCTATTTTCAAAGCGCCTTCCAGATGGCAGCTGAGAATAACTTTTTAAATTGCACTCTGGTGTAATTCCCAGGATGCACTTAGGGTGGTGGTAGTAAACGAATTTTCATAATGACATACACATGTGTTTTATCCCAAAATGCCCACCAGATGAGAGCAAAAAATAAATTTTTATGATGACATATACCTGGTTGTTATTTTCAAAATGCCCGCACGACGGCAGCAGGGAACAATTTTTCATAACATGCACGCCTCGTTTTTCCTAAGATACATACAAAAAGGCAGCAGACAGAATATGTCATGATGACATACCTTTGGGTGTTATTTATAAAATGGCACACTATATAGCAGCAGAAATATATCATGACATGCACTGTAGTGTTATGCCCACCAAAATGCCCACCAGACGGCAGCAGAGAATTAATATTCATGAGAAACACCTGGGTGTTAATCCTAAAATGCCCACAAGATGGCAGCGGAGAATAACATTTAATTATACTCTAGACTAATTTCAAGATGCATGGTAGATGAGAGCAGAAAATATCTTTTCATGATGGCATAAACTTGGATGTTATTCCCAAAATGCAAACCAGATGGCAGCAAAAAAATTATGATGACATACACTAGCTTGTTATTTTCGAAATGGCCAAGAGATTGCAGCAGAGAATAATGTTTCAGGACGTGCACTCCTTTGATTTCCTCAAGATATACAGGATGGCTGCGCACAACTTTTCATAACGACTTACCATTATTATTTTCAAAATGCACACAAGAAAGCAGTTGAAATAATTCTTTAAAATGTTCTGTGTTCTTCCCCAAATGCCCAATTGGATGGCAGCATAGAATGAATATTCATGATGATAACATTTGGGTGTTAATCCTAAAATGCCCACGAGATGGCAGCAGAGAATAACTTTTCAGGACGTCAAATCCTGATTTTTTCCAAGATACACAAGATGGCTGCGCATAATAGTTTTTCATAACTATATACCATTAGATATTATTTTCAAAATGCACCCGAGGTAGCAGTTGAAATACTTCTTTTAAAATTGTGTGTTCTTCCCAAAATGCCCAATGGACGGCAGCATAGAAGGAATATTCATGATGACAACATTCGGGTGTTATTCCTAAAGTACCCACCAGATGGCAGCAGAGAATAACATTTTCACTTACACGCTCAGGTCGTCACGAAGAAGTATTCTCTGCTGCCATCTCGTCGCCAATTTTTAAAATAACAAGCTAGTGTATGTTATAAAAATATATTTTCTGCTGCCACCCGGTGGGCATTTTGGGAATAACATCCGAGTGTATGCCATGATGAAAATGCATTTTCTGCTCTCGTCTACTGTGCATCTTGGAATGACACCAGAGTGGAAGTAATTAAATGTTATTCTCTGCTGCCATCTGGTGGGCATTTTGTGTATGACAGAAGAGTGCCTGTTGTGCCTGAAATTATGATATTTTTATCTCTGCTTCCATTCGTGTTATCTTGGGATGAACACAAGATAGCATGTCATGAAAAATTTTGTATGTCATCAAAAAAATTATTTTTCACCTTGTAGTGTGCATCTTGGGAATTACACAGAATGTAATCAAAAGATATTCTCTGTTGCCGTCTGGTGCGGATTTCAGGGTTAACTTCCAGATATTTCTCATCATGAATATTAATTTTCTGATGCAGTCTGGTGGGAATTTTGGGAATAAGAACACAGCACATGCCATGAAAAGTTATTTCTGTTGCTTTCTCCTTTGTGTTTTATATATAACACCCAATGCAAGTCGTCAGGAAATGATTTTGTGTGCTGCCACTAGTGTGCATCTTGAGAAAAACAAGGAGTACATGTCATAAAAAAATAGTTCTCTGCTGCCATCTCGTGGGTATTTTGAAAACAACACCTAGGTGTAGGTCATCATAAAAATTTATTTTCTGCTGCTATCTGTTGGGAATTTGGGGAATAAAACCCGAATTCGATTCTTAATGAAAATTCATTTTATGCCCCCATCTTGTATGCATCTTGTGAATTACACCAAAGCGTAAGTAAAATAGTTATTTCCTGCTGCCATCTGGTGATTTTTTAGGATTAACACCCAGATCTTTCTCATGATGAGTATTCATTCTCTGCTTCCATCCAGTGAGAATTTGGGGAATAATGCCACAGTGCATGTTATGAAAAGATATTTAAGCCGCTATACCATATGCATTTTATAAATAACACCCAAGGGCATGTGGTCATAAAATGTTTTTGTCTGTTGCCAATTCGTGTGCATCTTGAGAAAAACAAAGATTGCGTGTTATGAAACATTGTTTCTGCTGCCATCTTGTGGGCATATTGAAAATAACATCCAGATGTTATCATAAAGTTTATTTTCTGCTGCTGTCTCATCTGAATTTTGGGAATAAACAAAATGAATGTCATTAGAATCAATTATTTTTATCCACTGAAATATAAAATCTTTTTGGAAATTTGATACTGTACCACAACCAATTGTACTTCTTATAGTTCTAATTTCCTTTTAACCCTGTTTAAAGAATTCTTTGTAAAAATGTTTTCATGATTCTGAATCTGGTTCCAGTTCTTTTAATATATCTTTATATCTATATTTCATATACTGGCTACTAGTCGGGAGAAAATCTTGGAAATATCTTCATTACAGTAGCATGTTCAGCAGAAATTATTGATGTTATAGCAAGCTAAAAGAGGTGCAGCTTTCTAGAAAGCACATTTTGTTGATTGTTTCATCATCTGAATATTCTTTACAATGATGAAGGACTCTTCAAATCTTGAAAACATCTGTTTACACAGTCTTGCTACATTGTCATTCCATGACCTTAGACAGGAAGGCCAGATCACAGCTCAGAAGCAAGTGGAATCTAATTTTTAATGGCTGAGAAACCTTACATCCTGCAGGAGGGAAGCATTTTTTCTATTTTCATTACTTAAGAATGTGGCAGAAAGGTACGCAGAGTTAGCTCAGTCAGTCCTTTTTCTTAAATTTTTTCATAAGTTTTGTCTCAGAATATTTCTGGAAGAATAACATTTTGAAAAAGCCACTGCTGGGACCAGCTTCCATCACAGCCTCTAATGCTGGGCACCTGGCTATCCTCTTTTGTGGCTTCATCCAGGCACTGATTACTGTTTATATGTTGCAAGGTCGGTTGCCTTTAGGTGGTGGCATTTGAGCATCGTGACCAAATCATTAAGGTTTGCATTGGAGTTTGTGTCTTAGGCCAAGTCTTGATGCTCTATCTCCATAATCTACTTTCGTACACCCCAAGACATGATATAGAAAAAATTCTGAAATTCACTCATCCACACTTCTATGACTCATCTGTCATTATTATTGATAATCTGTCCTGTGCCTCTCAGAAACACACAACATGTAGTTTTTTAAAAACCCATGTCCGGCGTGTGAGCAGGTAACAATCTCCTT
>NW_011889735.1:0-1031 GCF_000151845.1 Pteropus vampyrus
ACTATTTCATAAACGTGCTTTATAGGATAACATGATGTAATGCATGTGAAACACTTAGCACTGTGTCTGCCATGAGATGAATATTCAATAAATATTAGCTAATATTTTTATAATTATATCTATTAACAGCTTGAATTAATTTCCATTTAGTACAGGAAGTCTACTGCCCAATACAACTTCAAACTATTGTCGATATCTGTAGTGTAAGTCCACCAGGAAGAAACCGGTTATCAAAGTATGGGTTTACTTGCCTATTAACAACAAGAGATAGTACACCATCAGGAAGCATGAGCCATCTCAAAAAGAGGCTGTTATAAAAACTTATGAGCACTGGGCTTGTGTTAAGTGACTCTAGGGAGGGTTTAAGGAAGTGGTATGTTTACTTCTGTAGGACCAAGGGTAAGTTCTCTAAAGTCTCCGAGGCCTAGTTTCTTAAATGCCTTCCTCAAACAGTTATTGTAAGTTTTCAATTAAAAAAATATCCACATAAGTGGATCATATGTTAGTGTCTGGTAGTCGGTAGTGTTCCTTTTGCCCCCATTTCCGGGGCTGACATCTTCCTAAAATGACCTGATATCCCAAACCAGCTGGCATCTATTACAATAAATTATGGATCCATTCTGATTAGCTAGTTCCCATGCCTTTCGGGTTGATAAATATTTTGGATATCTGTCCATCATATTCCTTGTGCAGAAACCATTCAAAGTTATAGTGCCAGGCATTACATATTAATAAATTATAAATTAATAAATTAGTATCTACTATACCAATTTTTTTGTCAGTATGACTTATGTGAATCAGCTTTGAGATCTAATCAAACATAAACAAAATTAAGTTCTTAAACTTGCAAAGCTGAGGTTTCTAGACACAAGATAACTTCATCATACTACAGAATCCCAGGTAGATGGAATTCAACATTATCCTAGGTCTACTTTCTATTCTTCTTAAAGATAATACGAAAAACGAGGAGTGACTCAGTGGAGCAGCAAATGCACAAACAGCTGATTCACTGTGAGGGCAGCATTTCATTG
>NW_011889735.1:3751-5837 GCF_000151845.1 Pteropus vampyrus
TATATATATTTATATATATTTACATTGTGTGTTCACCTTCTATAGTTAGATTTCTTTCTGTCACCACATATTTGATCCCTTATACCCCATTTGCTTCACCCCACCCTCTTCCCCTCTGGTAAACACTAGTTTATTGTCCATGACTATGAGTCTCTGTTTGTTTGTCCTGTTTGTTTGTTCCTTGTAGGTTTATATCCCACATATAAGTGATATTATGTGATTTTCAACTTTTTTTTGTCTGGCTTATTTCTCTTATTTCGTTTAGCATGATTACCACGAGGTCCATCCATGTTGTCGCAAATGGCAGTATTTCATCTCTTCTTATGCTTGAGTAATATTTCATTGTATATATGTACCACAACTTCTTTAGCCAATCATCTATCGTAGGACACTTCGGTTGCTTACATGTCCTGGCCACTGTGAATAGTGAACACTGGTGTGCAAGTATCTTTTTGATATGGGATTTCAAGTCTTTGGGGTAAATACCCAGTAGAGGGATTGCTGGATCATATGATAGATCAATTCTTAGTTTTTTGAGGAACCTCCATATTGTTTTCCATAGTGGCTCTACCAGTTTGCAGTCCTTTGTTCATAAGCAAATAACTTTTTGTTGCGTAAAGTTTGTTCTCTTTGGTTTGAAGGTTGAGACTCGTGATGCCTGTTTTGTTTATACCTGCTCAACTGTATCTGATGATACCTGCAAGACCCGTCTTGTTTCTTCAGCATCTCTTCAGCATTGCTGCGGGGACAACAAGTTTTACTTTTCTTTCTATCCCCAAACACCTAGAAACCACAGCAGTGAGAAAAAGTCTCTGTTTACTGAAACAAAAACCAAGAGAAAGATAAAATGGCCACTGCTGGAAAAGTAAGTAGACATCTCTGATTTTTTTAGAACTTTGAATATATTAAAGTAATTAAATAATTGGGGATGCTTCTTAAGGGATTAGATACCTGGGGAACAAGCATACACTGGGGAGGGTGTTTCCAAGTGCCAATAAAACGGGATAAAACAGCATATGCAATGTTTTTAGTAGGATGTTGGAGGAAAATGAAGAAATGTGGATTATACTGACATTATTAACAATTTAATTTCGAGATAACTGGGCATTTGCTCTTGGAAGCAAAATGTTTCCATAAGGAAACTTTTAACAGTCTCATTTGAATGTGTTGCCTTCATCTCTAATTCAGTAGGAGGTCAGAGTCTCATTTCCAGCTGTGGGAAAAGATTTTCTTGCTGTTAATGGGAAAGTGCTAACTCTGGAATGCAAAGCAGACGACAAAGTATCAAGGTTTTAAGATTTCTTAAGGATGTAGTTTTCATCAAAATATGTTTTAAAAATCTTCAAAAACAAGACGACATTGTAGTAAAGTACGTTTATTCCTTAGAAACAGAGTTGGCATCAACTTTAGAAATAGCTTTGGCATTTTTTTCATTTTCAAGTTGGTCAGTGCAGTTCCCCGCTTTAAATGGTACACAATTTTATAGTGTTATGCGCTTTTGTTTGTTTTTATTTAAACAGCTTTGCATTTAGCCTGCCTTAAGTTTTGGAAAAATTAAGATGACATTTGAAGTCTGAATGACATGACAATTGAGGAGGCCCTATAATGCTAGAATTAGAAATCATTGTTTCTAGAATTGAATAGAAGTAGAATGATAGCATTCTAGCTTGGTTAGGAACCCGGCAAAACTAAATTAATTGGATAATTAATTTTGCACTCTACAAGCTAGCAACTCTACCCGCAGAAGTTAATGAATCTTACGGTTGGAATGAATCTTAAATATTTATAACTTCATCAGACCAACAGATGTTTAAGTTCTAGTTATCCACCGCTATAAAGTGGATATCTAGCCACTGTTAGAACATTGCCAATGATGGAGAACTCAGTAGGCTCAAAGCAGCATTTTCCACTTATGATTAATAATACTGTGTATAATTTAAGAAATAGCATAAAAGCTACATAATTTTGATATAGCGATAGCCGTGCAAAGGTATGGTTTGCAGAAGGATTATATGTACCCCAAGTTGCTCTAGTGTTTCGGGGTAGCTCATAAAAGGAGCGGCTGGCTCCCTTTACATTATGGGTT
>NW_011889735.1:5887-11308 GCF_000151845.1 Pteropus vampyrus
GCATTTTCCACTTATGATTAATAATACTGTGTATAATTTAAGAAATAGCATAAAAGCTACATAATTTTGATATAGCGATAGCCGTGCAAAGGTATGGTTTGCAGAAGGATTATATGTACCCCAAGTTGCTCTAGTGTTTCGGGGTAGCTCATAAAAGGAGCGGCTGGCTCCCTTTACATTATGGGTTGTATTTTCCCCCTTTTTATAATAAATGTTTGTTTTCATTAACAAGGTACAAGATGATTGTTAGTGTGCTAGGGCTGTCATCACAAGTACCACAGACTGGGTGACTTAAAAACAGAAATTTATTTTCTCATAGTTCTGCAAGCTAGAAGTCTGAGATCAAGGTGTCAGTACAGTTTTTCCTTCTGAGGCCTCTCTCCTTGCAAATGACCATCTTCTTTCTGTTTTCACATGGTCTTTTCTCTGTACCTGTCTGTGTCCTAATCACCTCTGCTTATAAAGACACAAGTCATATTGGATTAAGGCCCACCCTAATGACCTCATTTTAATTAAATAACTCTTAAAAGACTATCTCAGAGACATTCTGAAGTATTGGGGGTTAGGACTTCAACATATGAATTTGAAGGGAATACAATCTAGTCCATAGCAATGATGAGCTTAGAAAATTCGAATAATCAGAAAATATGAGGGAAAAAATTAATCACAGTCATATCCTAGACTGCTATGGATTTCGTTTTCATTCGTTCTTCCCTTCTCACTGTTTTTTCACCATATTGTATGTAGTTGTAGTCACACTATTTATTAATACTTTATTCTATTTTTCATACCTAAATCTGTTAACATGTTTTAAATGTATAATTCTTTATTTCTAGATTTACCATAATTTATTTAATCATTTCTCTATGATTATTTACATATTTATTTATACATATTGGTTATATAAGTAGTGCTGTGATGACCTCTAATCTAACATGTATTAAGATTTTTTTAAATTTAACGTTTTTAAGGTAGATTTTTACAATTAAATTATAGGATGACAGGGTCAAAATACTCTTAAGTAGGGTCCAAAGTTCCAGTTATACAAGATGAATGAGCATGGTGATGACAGTTAACAATACTGCATTGTATACTCAAAATTTGCTAAAAGGATAGATATTAAATCTACACACACGCACGCGCGCGCGCACACACACACACACACACACCCCATAGTAACTATGTAGAGCTGATTAATAAGTTATTTAGCTTGATTGTAGTGATCTCTTCAAGATGAATACATATAATATCAAATTATATGCCTTAAACATGTTCAATTTTTATAAGTCAAATATATCTCAATAAAGTTGCTAAAAAAATAAAACGTGACCATATGCAAGGAAAACAATTCTTAAGTATGCTGATGTACACTGAAAATTAGTGTCCTAAGGTGTTGACATTAACGGAACACCCACTTTGACACCCCTTTGACAATACTGTCTGTTCTCGTTAAATAAAAAGTTATTGTGGACCTAAAACAGAATTATATCTCGTCATTTTTTATTAATGAAACACCTTTTTATAACCAAGGAGAACAAACACTTCATGATATATTTGTTAACTTGTTGTATTTTCCTCCTTATGTCCTTTGGATGTATCTCTGAGTGTGAATATGGTAACGTGGGAGGGCAGGAGTGGTAGGAGTAGACATCTACATGCTTTCCTTATAAATTTGATTAAACATTGTATGTATCAAAAAGTGTTAACTTTTGTCATTTCTGCTTTAAACATTTGAGATCCAGTGAGTTGCAAGAACTGGACTAGGTGTAAAAAAGAGATGCAAAGATGCAAAGTCCCAGACAGAGCCATCCAGCAACCCATGGTCTGCGTACTGCATGAACTTTATGGTCCCCTTCATCTCTAACCATGCTCATTTTTCTATTTCTTTCCCCACTGTTACATGATTATACAGCAATTAAATACTGGCTTGAATTCTTGCAGAAAAATCAGCAGCATTTCCTATTTTATAAATTTGACTTGTGGATAATTTATACAGATGACGATTTTGGTCATTTGAAATTGTAGTACAAGAACCTAGTTTATTGAAATATCGTGTGACCACAAGCAATAAAAGCAAAGGGCTGGAAAGGATGTACCTCAGATCCAGTCCAGCCCTGCTTCTCACACGTTATATGATTATGGATCAATCATTTGGGCTGCATTTCTCATACATCGAACATGGTGCACAGAAGATAATCTCTAGTAATTACAATTCTAGTTTTCAATGAAAATCATCGTGGGAAAATTAGAATATTTTATGAAATCTTCTTGTCCATATTTATAGTATTTTGGGAATCTGTATTCGTAATGACATAATTATGACCCATTATAACTTTCACATAGGTTATTAAATGCAAAGCAGCTGTGTTATGGGAGCAGAATAAACCTTTTTCCATCGAGGAAGTAGAAGTTGCCCCGCCAAAGGCTAAAGAAGTTCGTATTAAGGTAACAAGCCTTAGAATACATAAACCTAAAATGTTATCACACCTATATTGAGTATATCATTGCTGTGTGGTTGGATTCTTAAATAAGATATTTCACAAACTTTGTGTATTAATTTTCTTACTTGTCTTGTTTATTGTTAAGGATCTTGTCATACTAGATATGAAATTAATGACTTAATTATCCATTAAAAACAACAATATTAATTCACTCTATTAAAATTTTTTTGTTGAATTTTTATTGACATGGCTCTGATTTTTAAAGTGCCTAGTAATCATGACTAATGACTTCTTTTAAAATCTTCTGGGAGTTGGAGAGTATTGAGATTACCTTTCAATCTCATTTGTGCCGGGAGAAATGACAACTTCTGGGAGTGTTTCTCCCCATTCCTTTGGACAGAGCCTAAAGGTTGGTTTGGACACAAAGTTGTTGAGTAGCATTGCTGCCAGTCTTTCCTTGACCCTCTCCTGTTACCTGGGCACTGTAATAACAGTAAGATTTTGCTCCTCGCTCACCTTCTTGCACGCCATTCCCTTTACCTTTCATTGAGAGAGTCCTAGGAGCGCCTAGCTGTAAAAATCTACTTTTGTGCTGGCCACATGGTAAAATCTGCATTCTGGATCCCTCATAAGAGCAACAATTTACTACGGAAAGGCACTGAGATTCAAAGTAGGGCCAGAGGCAGCAATATTGTAAATCCCTTGATGAGAGGGATCTTGCCTGATGGTTGATATTAGGCTCAGAATCTTCTATAAGTCACCACTATATTAGGCAGTCATACTGAATAAACAGCTATCTTTTTAGCAGTGAGTTAAATATCCTTCCAAGTGT
Organism: Pteropus vampyrus; assembly: GCF_000151845.1. NCBI lineage: Eukaryota > Metazoa > Chordata > Mammalia > Chiroptera > Pteropodidae > Pteropus > Pteropus vampyrus. The sequence continues at coordinate 9,161 of NW_011889735.1, forward strand.
AAAATGACCAGTGTGCTGTTTGGTGCAATGTTCTTGTCTTTGAACACAGATTTTGGCCACAGGAATCTGTCGCTCAGATGACCATGTGATGAAAGGAACGTTAGCATCTAAGTTTCCAGTGATTGTGGGACATGAAGCAGTTGGGGTCGTGGAGAGCATCGGAGAAGGAGTCACTACGGTGAAACCAGGTATGCGTACGTCAAGTCACAAGTTTGACGTAACTTCTCAAAGGAAACAGCACAACTAGGAATTATTAGAGAGAGCCTTAACACGATTTAGGGGGATAAATGGATACAAGGAGATGGATGATACGGAGTAAAGTTTAATTTAACAGTCTCGACCTTTAGCAAGCAAACCTCATGACACATAAAATTTAGAATACTTTTCAGAAATTCTTGCATATGGCATAGGCTCAAAGCACATTTGTTTATTTCATATTTTAATGTTAATGACCAACGTCTTCTGATGTTTCCCTCTAGGTGACAAAGTCATCCCCCTCTTTGCGCCTCAGTGTAGAGAATGCAAATCTTGCCGCAATCCAGATGCAAACCTTTGCATTATGAGCGAGTAGGTTTCAGTCATTTTTACTCTAATGCCATTTACATTGTTTTTAAATCTAATGCTAAATTTTGAATTGAACTAATATGTGTGTTTGATGTATCAAATAGCTTTACGGGCCGCGGAGTACTGGCCGATGGCACTACCAGATTTACATGCAGGGGCAAAACCGTCTATCACTTTGCGAGCACCAGTACGTTTACTGAGTACACGGTGGTGGACGAATTTGCCGTTGTTAAGATTGATGATGCAGCTCCTTCAGAGAAAATCTGTTTACTTGGATGTGCGTTTTCCACAGGATATGGGGCTGCTGTTAAAACTGGCAAGGTAAGAAGCAAGACGGGCTAGTTTTTTCCTTTTTGTTTATTTATATTTCAATTTACTTATTTATTAAATTTATTGAAGTGACATTGGTTAAAAATTACATAGGTTTCAAGTGTACAATTCTATAATACATCATCTATATATTACATTGCGTGTTCATCATCCAAAGTCAAATCTCCTTTCATCGTCATATATTTGACTCCTCATTTACCCTTTTCTACCTCCCTCCCTCACCCCTTCCCTCTCGGAACCACTAAACTGTTCATGTCTGTGTATTTTTGTTTGTCGTGTTCGTTTGTTACTTTTCAGTTTTATACTTCACATATGAGTGAATAACATGGTTTTCGATTTTTCCCATCTGGCTTATTTCACTTAATATAATATTCTTGAGATCCATCTATATCGTTTCTAACGATAGTATTTCATCTTTTCTCATGGCTGAGTAATATTCCATTGTATATATGTATCACATCTTCTTTACCCAATCATCTATCCAAGGGCACCTTTCTCGTTTCTATGTCTTGGCCACTATAAATAATACTGCAATGAACATAGGAGTACATATATCTTTATGAATAAATGTTTTCAAATTTTGGGGGGTAGATACTCAGAAGCGAGATCGCTGGGTCATATGGTAATTCTATTCTTAATTTTTTTTTTGAGGACCCTTCATACTGATTGTACCAATTTACATTCCCACCGGCAGTGCATGAGGGGTCTCTTTACCCACAGCCTCTCCAACACTTGTCATTGTCCTGTTGGTAACAGTCTTTCTAACAGGCGTGAGGTGGTATCTCATTGTGGTTTTGATTTGCATTTCCCTAATAGCTAGTAAAGTTGAACATCCTTTCCTATATCTGTTGGCCATTTGTATGTTTTCTGAGAAGTATCTTTTCAGGTCCTCTGCCCATTTTTTAAAATTGAATTGTTTGGGTTTTTGTTGTTATTGTTGAGTGGTATGAGTTCTTTATATACTTTGAATATTAGCCCTTTATTGAAGATGTTGTTTGAAAATATTTTCTCCAGTTCAGTTGGTTGCCTTTTTGTTTTGTTGATAGTTTCTTTGGCTTTGCAGAACTTTTTAGTTTGATATAGTCTCATTCATTTATTTTTGCTTTTACTCCTCTTGCCTTTGAGGTCAAATTCATAAAATCTTCTCTAAAACCAAGGTCCATAAGTTTAGAACCTGTTTTCTTCTGTGCGTTTTATTGTTTCAGGTTTTTTATTCGGGTCTTTGATCCATTTTGAATTAATTTTTGTGCATGG
>NW_011889735.1:12137-39289 GCF_000151845.1 Pteropus vampyrus
TAAATGTCAACGCTGGTGTGTTAGTTTGCTAGGGCTATCATAGCAAAGTACCACAGACTGGGTGGCTTAAACAGAAATTTATTGTCTCATATTTTGGAAACTAGAAGCCCAAAATCAAAGTGCTGGCAGGACTGATTCATTCTGAGTGCTGTGAGTGCAGGATCTGTTCCAGGCAGCTCTCCTTGACTGTCTTCTCCCTGTCCCTCCACATTGTCGTCCAGCTATGCCAGTCTTAGTGTCCAAATGTCTCCTCTGTAGAAGGATATCAGTCGTACTGGATTAAGACCTGCCCTAATATCTTCGTTTTAACTTGATTACCTCCGTAAAGGCACTATCTTCAAATAAGATTACATTCCTAGGTATTCAACATATTAATTTGGAGGAGACACAATTCAACCCATAATCTAGGGTATATAATATGAAAACATTACTGATTTTTTAAGAATGATTATTTGGACTCAATTTTTGTTACACTTCGGGAGTCAAAGAAGTAAGTAGAATAACACACAATTCGTAAAAGTACAGCCATTCCCACAGATGATACAAGCCATTCACATACTGTGGTACTCTCATCAACTCCAAAGTCTTTAGAAAAACTATTTATATGTTAGTTCCAAATTTATAGCTCAGAGTCTCTTCAAATTCTTTTATCCAACTTCCTTCCTGACATCTCCATTTGGATGTCTCACGGGTATTTCAAACTGAATATTTATAAAACTGAATTCTTAATTTTCTTACTCCCTGACCCTCAAACATATTTTGTCCACTCCAGTTTTCTTCATCCTTGATCTTCCCTTTCTACCATTTTATATGCAATCTGGCAGCAACTCCTGTCAACTTTATGTACAAGGTATATTTTAAATCTCTCCATTTTCTTTAATTTACTACCATCATTATATTTTGACTAGACAGATTCAGTTGCTTCTCTTCTATTTTCCTCATTACTCTTCTTGACCATCTCCAGTAATTCTCCATTTACAAGCCAGAGTAATTTTATACAACGCAAATTGGACCACATTACTTTTTTGCTCCAAAATTCTTTGGTAGTTTTAACACTTGGAACAACTATGTCTCACCTACTATAATCCAACCACACTTGCCTCATTTAGGATTCTTAAGCCTGCTGTGCTATTCCTGCAGGAAGGCCTTTACCCATGCTATTCTGATGGTCTGGAACACTCAATCCTGAGCCCTCATGTGGTTGGTTTAAAAATCACCTTCTTGCTTTAAAAATCACCTTCTTGCTCAGAGAAGTTCTTGTGTTTCTTTCTACTCTATCTAAGCAGAAACTTCTTCCCATTATTCGAGGGAACATAATTGCTTCATGAATAGTGTGCATCCCAAATCTCAAACTCTCATTATATCTTTGGCGTTCCTCATTAGACTATAAGCTCCAGAGAAGTAGATTTATCTCAGATATATGTTCAAGACAGATCTGAGATTTATGAATGTATAACATTAGCATGCATGCACATATCAGTGACATATTTGAGTTCCATTTGCTTCTAGATTTCTTTGGAAAATCTAGGAGATGGAATAGTGCTTCCCCAAGGGTCTCTTTGGTTTTGTTTTGTTTTGTTTTGTTTTTTTAAGGTAGAGGGGAAAGAAAAGACATTGGACATAGTTTTACATTAGTATTTGTACCTTTTTAAATTCTGTTTGATATATTAGCCCCATATTAGTACTTGGTTGATAGACTATTAAGCATGACATTCTCCACTTTAGCTATAATTTTTTCCTGGAAGCTCATTTAGGGTAAATCACTTGAGAAAACATACATTCTTTCCTTTGCCTATTTGAAAATAGGTCAAACATAATATGAGGGTATGTTGGGAGTCTCTAAAACCCCTTTTTGTTTCGATGATCACTAGAAGGATTTATAAAAGTCAGAAAAGTTATACTTATGGTTACAGATTACTATAGCAAAAGGATACTATTAAAACTAGCCCCACCAAAAATGGGATGGCGTCCAGGAAAGATCAGGTACAAACTTACAGTTGTCCTCTCCCAGTGGTGTCCCATGGACAGAGCTTAATTCTCCCAGCAACAATGCGTGACAACATATGAAAAGCAACAATGTGTGTCAACTAGGGATGTTCGCTCAAATCTTGGTGTTCAGGGTTTCTACTGGGGAGCATGCAGCACCCACATGACTGATCTCAGCTACTCAGACCCCAGCACCACCTGAGGTCAAGCTAATGACTCAAAGCCTCAGTCATTCGCCATAAACCACATTGTTAGTATAACTATCTGGCATAGAACAAGGTCTCAGGTACATAAAGACACTTATATCAGGCAGGAAATTCCAAAGACTCAAAAGTTATATTCCAAGAACCCATCAAAGGCAGGTCCTGAAGATCTTTGGAATGTTGAAACACAGATTTTCATTAAAGAACACTGAGGAGATCAGAACAGTGAAGAAAACCAGTAGTGAGAAGTGGAACCTTACTACATTTTAAATTCATAAAGTTTTTTTAAAGAACTTATATTTGATACTTTTATTTTAGACTCTGGCTTCCTTCCACAACAATAATATGGATAATTTCCTATAGATGTTAATCTCCAGTTCCCATTACTTAGAATAGGAGGTTGAGAAAAGGAGAGAAGTTGTTGGTTTGCTGTTGTTGTTATTAATGATTCTTGTTTGTTTGTTTCTTTGTTTATATTTTGGGGTAGAGGGAACATCTGAAGTTAGCGGATACTGGGGCCATGATCCACTTAAAGATTCAGATGCAGGATGACAAGAAGGTCAAGAAACTATCCCTCTACGGATGGGTGACTTAGACCTAGGGAGAAGTGTTTTGTAGTACAGTTTCTTGGTGGTTAGAAAAACCACACTTCAGGGATACCAGAGTTTAAGGTTTACTAGAGATTAAATGAGAAAGGCTAACTGAGATCTCAGAAGACAGAGCTAGAACCCTAGCTTTTGTATCTAAATCTAGAACCTGAAATTCAGCCATTAACAAAAAATTTCATCTCGAATCTAGACAATTAAGCTAGCAGATAAACTGGGAGATACAGCATAGAATGCCCAATTTAATTTCTGTTGTAAAATTGTAAAATGTCGACCATCAAGGAATCAATTAGTAAAGTTTGCTGAGTGGATAAATGAATGACTGAATGATATTTAAAAGAATGACTGCACTGAATGCAAAGCTCCAAATTCAGGAACGGAACTGAGAGATTAGGAAGCCATAACTGAAATTAAAACTCATGGAGAGTGGGTGCAATACCACTTCAGTTCTCTTTAAGTCTTTGTTTACAAGACTTAAAGAAATGTGAACATTTCAAATGTGGACATTTCAAAACACATGCATACATATACAGCCACAAGCTATTTCTTCAGGTAATTCCTGCAAGGGAGGACAAAGCCAGAGAATGAGGAGGTCTGAAAAAACAGAGAAGAGAGAGAAAAAAGAGGGTGCAAGAGAGAAAGAAGGAAGGAAGGAAGGAAGGAAGGAAGGAAGGAAGGAAGGAAGGAAGGAAGGAAGGAAGGAAGGAGGAAGGAAGGAAGGAAGGAAGGAAGGAAGGAAGGAAGGAAGGAAGGAAGGAAGGAAGGAAGGAAGGAAGGAAGGAGGAAGGAAGGAAGGAGGAAGAAAGGAAGAGGAAGAAGAGATGATCACAATGAGTGCCATACCCATTCTGTGTGTCTCCCTGAGTTCAAGTGTCGCTGTTACCTGATGTGAAACATGATTAGGGCTCTTCCAACAGGAAAATCACTTTTGGATAGAACCTCCTTTAATATAGCGTAGCACAGGGTAAAAATCCCAAAAATGATTTAACTACATTTCCTTCCTGGAACTATACATGGATCATCTAATTGAAATATGGAAGTTGACTTTCATAAAAAACAAAAAACAATTAATTTACAACTGACTGAGAGTTATGGTTATTAAGAAAATTCTAGTCAGGCCAAACCTAAAACAGATTTAGCATAGCTTTGTAGAGAAGAGATAATAGAGATCTTAGTGTTTATTTAATCTTGCTATGAGGTTCGATGAGGTTATGGATGGGAGCTGAAAGTCTGCAAAAACTGCCACAACAAAGGCCTGAATGATGTAAACTTTTATAAAGTGTTTTCACTTACTTGGCAAATACTGGGGTTTGTTTGCTTGTTGGTTTGTTTGTTGGTTTGTTTATTTTTCCATTCTCAGAACTTCTGCTATTTTCAGACCTCTTCATGGCATCATCATCAGAACAAGTGATCCAATGCTGACATCATAGTGGTCCTCTAAATTTTGTGTTTCTAATACTGGAGATACTTTTCAGGTTTAATTTTTTTATCCTACCTCTAGAATTTGCAGAAAATTTTCTCTCCACAGGTCACCCCCGGTTCCACTTGTGCTGTCTTTGGCCTAGGAGGAGTTGGCCTTTCAGTCATCATGGGTTGTAAGTTGGCTGGTGCATCCAGGATCATTGGAATTGACCTCAACAAAGACAAATTTGAGAAAGCTATGGCCGTCGGAGCCACTGAGTGCATCAGCCCCAAGGATTTTACCAAGCCCATCAGTGAGGTGCTGTCAGAAATGACAGAAGACTCTGTGGACTATAGTTTTGAAGCTATTGGGCATCTCGAAACGATGGTAAGAGCCAAGTTTAGGGGAGCTACACAATGCCCAGGCTATTTGATCGTGCAAGGTAAAACTCATTTTGTATCGCTTTATTAACAACCAACTATGGAAATACATGTTAGGCAAAAACTGGTAACCATGAAGCAATTTTGCCTAAAAAGTCAAAAGCTTATGAGCAGGTCTGCATGACCAAGTTAAGTATCACGTCGCACCACTCTCACTTGACCAGAGTGCAAGGCAGCCAACCTCTAGACAAATTTTTGTGTTCTCTTCCTTGTATATGTGGATTTCTTGGCAAAGGTGAATCCATCTCTTATACTTTAGCAAGCTAAACAGCACAAAGCAACTCCCTGAGGAGAGATAAGGAAGAGACCTAGGTGGAAAAGGGACCATTCCAAATTTGGCATCTCTTCCCCCAAACCCATGATGTATCCAACGTCTTACTCTTTAAACCTTAGCTGAGTTTTTCCTTATGTGAATTCCCTTAGAATAGGAACCTTCGACTTTCTCAAACATGCCTGCACTGTGGCAGCCATGTAGGTCTGAGAAATAGGTCCAGACCCTGGGTAAGAAAGCCCCAGCCTGGGCTAAGGTAAGGAACCTTGGAAATATGGGACAAAGTCTGTCTTGCTCATGGTCAAGTAGCAGATTCAATTCACTCCAATACTTTTGATAATTTATCAATAATTGGTCGTTAATTTACCATTGTAATTTTTTTCTAGTGCCACTTAGAATTATTCCATACCAAAAAATAGTATTCTAGGTTGTATGTTTACAGAACCAATCTGCAATATTGGATATATTGTGAGGGCCTGTGGATTTACAGGTGATATACTGATGAACATTGATCTCTGAAAAATTCCAACATCCATTGCTGCAATCTAGCAACTGTTCAAAACTTTTAATGAAAAAAATGGAAGGGTGAATGACCAGAAAATGTGGGGTTAGTTTTGGAGATGCCATAGGGGGAAAAAAAGAGACTCCTTTATCTTATATTTTAGTATTTTATTTAATTTTCAGACTAACAACAACAACAACAACAACAACAACAACAACAACAACAGTCTAGCTTAATTGATTTAGTGTAGTTAATTCAATTTAGTTTAGTTCAAATGACTTTCCAAGGCTTATCTGAGATGGTGATATTGGTCTAAAAATATCACGGGAATTTTCCCTGGATTTTGATCCATGGCACCCTGAAAATGCCATGAACATTGACGACGATAATTTCTGCTTTTTGACCTAAGGGCAAATGTATGAGTTAAATTAAGACTAGAGTTGTGTTGAGAATTTTTAAATGCAACCAGAAAATTAAAAGGATGCGGACCTAATTTAGTGGCATGACTTGGAAACTCGAAATAACTACTGGAACTCTGATAGTATGTAGGGTATTTATTAGCCCATGAAATATTATAAGATGTAAGAAACAGTCTCCTTTATTTTAAACTCAGATTGATGCCCTTAAATCCTGCCAAAAAAACTACGGGACCTGCGTGCTGGTAGGTGTTCCTCCACCAGCCAAGATGCTCGCCTATGACCCTATGCTGCTCTTCATGGGACGAACATGGAAAGGATGCATTTTTGGAGGTAGGGAAGGCAGAGCCTCTGGTCCAGGAGTGGTGACTTTAACTCTGTTGCTTTGACAGGTGAGAGAAGTCAATTGTCTCATCATATCTCCGTTAAAGGTCTTTCTTCCAAGGATAAATATGAAGTGATCTAACATGGGACTGTGACCACAATGATACAAAAGAAGATTGCCCGCCCATTAGCTTGATTTAGAGCTAATATTGGCGGGAACATTTTTAATATTAATATTTGCAACTCAAGTTCTTCAAAGGCCTGAATGTGAGATACCAGCAATGTCTCTATGGGGATGATTTTATGGGACAGGAAGTGCTGATTTAATCCATTATTTTCAATATACACGAGAACATGTATGAAAATAGAATTTATTCAATTCACAATAGCAACAGCAAAAAACACCTCTGGACCCAAAGCCAAAATAAACAAACAAAAAGGGATTGTTGCATTTAAAGAAACAATTGAGCTTCGCACCAGAATGATTGACACAGACAGTATGGTCAATTCTCAGTCCTGGTCTTATATGAAAAATTGGCAGGATTTGATACAGCTGGTGGCTTCCTTTTTCTCAAACACTCTCTTCACTTAGCTTCTAAACATTACTTTGATGTTTGTTGTTCTTGTTCTTTTTCTTCCACCTACTTCAATGATCATTCCTTCCAAGAATCTCTGCTGGATCCTCCACATCCTCAGATCTTCAATTTTGGTGTGTCCTAGTGCTCGGTCCTCAGACTTCCTCTTCTTCATTTACATGTACTTCCGAGGTACTCTCCTCTGATCTCATGGCTTTAGATACACTCTATTTATAACTTTTAAGTATATATCTTCAGCCTACACCTCCACCAGAGTTACAGATTCATATATCCGATTGTTTACCTGACATCTCCACTTGAATATTTGATAGACAAACAAACTTAACCTGCCCCAAACCACTCCTGATTCTACCATCTCCACCCTAGCACTCAACCTATTCCTCCCACCATCTTCTCATCTCAATAATGATGACTCCATCATTGATCAGGCCCCAAGCCTTGGCTTACATTCGTTCTCTTATACAATGAATATTTCAGCAAATCCAATTGGTTTTATCTTTAAATAATACCGAGGATCTGACTATTTCTCAGTAGCACCATCACTTGTCCAAGCCACCATCACCTCCTTCCTGCAGTATAGTAACTTTTTAAATGGTCTCCCTGCTCTTGGCCTTTGCCCCATATGGAAAATTTCCCACTGAACAGCCAGAGTGCAACTGTTAAAATGAAGTCGGATCAGGTCATGCCTCTCTCAAAACCCTCTAATGGCTTCCTTTCTCACTCAGAATAAAATCGTAAAAGCGACAATGGCCAGAAGGTCTCAGATGATCTGGCCCCCTGCCCCCAGCTGCTGCCGTTCCTCTGTGCTCGCTGTGCTCCAGCCACACTGGCCTCCTCGCTATTCTCACTTGTCAGCACTCCACCTCAACACCTTTGCATATCCTTTCCCAATATTCCTGCCTAGATCATTTCCCTTATCTTTTTGCCAAAATGTCACCTTATCAGGTAGGCTTTCCCCGAGCTTTATAAAATAGCATTCATTCCCTGGCCCCTTTCCCACCCCGTCCTCCAACGCTGCCTATTACCCCTGCTCGACTTTATTTTTCTCCCTTGTGCTGTCACTGCATGATGAGCTCTGCATTTGCTTTTTCATTTTCAGTCTCTCTGCATGAAAACAAGAGGATAATCATGCTTCCTGAGAGTAGGGACTTTGTATGCTTTGCCTCTGCTGTATTTCCAGCCCCTGACATAGTGTCTGGTAGTAGCGCATACCCAAAAGTATTTACTGAAGAACTGAATTTACTTCTAATGTTCCTGAATAACCCATAATCTCCCCACATCACACAAATAGTCGAAGTGAGGAGGCTCAACTTATAGCTCTTATTGTTGCTCTTCAGTTCAAGTCTTATTTCCTCCAAGGAGCCTGCTCTAAAGAATTGCATTTGGACCCAACCAGTCTCTTGTTTTCGTACCCCAGATAATGTTGTGGAAAGAGAACAAGCTTTGGCCTTGCATTGAACATTGTCTGAGTTATGGGTGACCTTGACAAGAGCTGTAACAGCAGTGTGTTGGGTGGGCTCAGACTAGAATGGCAGGAAAAGAAGCGGAACTGGAAACAGTGAATTAGAGATGGTTTTTTTTCCCCTGTAAAGAAATTTTTCTATAAAAAGAACAAAGATATTGGGCAGCTAGAAAGAGATGGAGTCAAGAAGGTTTTTCTGAAGGGGAAGTTTGCCTTTGTTTCTTAAAGTGGGAGAAATATAGCTCATATGTGTGCTATTGAGAATAGTCCAACATGGGGAAAAGGTTAAAATGTAGGAGAGTGAAGAAAAAGTTATAATAAAATATAAAGATTGTTTAGTAAATTCCAAAGAGAAAATCTGTGTTTCTTTACAGGTTGGAAAAGCAGAGATCATGTTCCAAAACTGGTGACTGATTTCATGGCAAAGAAATTTGACCTGGACCAGTTAATAACCCATGTTTTACCTTTTAAATCTATCCAGGAAGGATTTGAACTGCTCAATTCAGGGAAAAGGTGCCTGGTTTTATTTTGTTGTTGTTGTTGTTGTTGTTTTTCTGGTGAGTTTAGCTCTTCTCCGCAAGTTACTTTTAAAATTCAATATTTATAAATATACCTACTTCTTTCCCTTTTATTTCTGATTCCTTAAGCTAACAAGATAGACTTAGTATATCATTGTCTTATATTAACCAATTGTTAAAAATCTTTTGGACTTTGGTTTTCTACACTGGATTGATTTCATTTTGGCTATTTTTATTTCATCGTAAAGATGCAAGCTTTCTCAAATAATGCTACAAATTTTCTTCATAGTTTTTGAAATGCTTTTTCAAATATGCTTTCTCTGATCCATGCAGGTCAGGTATTATGATCTTCACCATTTTCAATTGAACAAGCTAAGGTTGTGAGAGACAAATAAATAACTTGCCAGACCTTGTTGGGGTAGCACCAAGATGCAAACTCAATGCAAAGCTTAAGCTCTTTTACCGTGCCCTGGACTCCTTTGATGGAGCTGACAGGCTCCGAGCAAATATGGGTGCTCTTCTCACTGTTCTTGCTGTTTCTGAGGGTTGGGCGAGGGTAGAGGTAGAATACAAAAAATGCCCACAAACATTAACTACAAACGTCTGCTCATGGATGTCTAGAACAGCAATCAGAGAGCCTGTCTACAAGAAGAAATAGGATTTCACTCACTGGGTCCATAAACGTTCATTGAACATCCACTACGTGCCAAGGATTTGAGTTCCATTAGCAAAGGGACCTACCTGGACATTAACCTGAGATCCAAGTTTTCACTCAGTTTTCCCTTGAGTGCTTTTTCAGTGTTGTCTCTTGTCTCTACCACGGTTGTGGACTACCAGGCCATTGTATTATGAACATACATTCAACTCTTTTTAAGCAAGAAAACAATGGGTTAAACTGTCCGAACAACCTTTACTCAATTAAGCAAAAGAAATGGCTTAATATGACCAGTTTGAAAAACAGTTACTAACTGTTGTCCAAAGAAACATAAATTCGCTCTCAGGAACTTTGCGTCAAATGTCACCTTAATGCGGTGACTTCCAAACTGACCTTTAGAAACCGAAGCTCTTCAATGTCCATCTACTTCCCGCATTGTTCCACTCGAATGTCTCACTTGCATCAATTTCACCCCAAATAATTCTTCTACCAGAACATCTGATCTCAGCAAATAATGCCATATACTTTGCTTTTACAAACTAGGAGCCAGAGCATCACATGTGACCTCTTTTTCACTCTCGTCCACTACATGCAAACTGATGCTGAGCCCGGACAATGTAATCTCCAGTGTCTCCTCCAGCTTGCCTCCCCCTCACTGCCCATGAGCATTACCTAGTTCAGTCCAATCATCTCTCAGCTGGACATGTTAACACAGTCGTGTGGGAACAGGTCTCTCGTCTTCTGCATTTTACCATAGTAGTCAGGCCTTCACTAAGCTGCTGAAACTCAAGTTGCCCAAACTGTCAATGCCTTAGCATGGTTTTGGAAGCTCTTACTATACATTTATTAATCCATCCAGTTATTCAACAGCTAAAAACTTAGCACACCCTCTACTGCAGCCTCAGTGCCAGGCCCTGGGGATAGAGTGAGGGAGTAGGTCTCATGTCCTCCTATGACTTCCTAGGCAACCGGAAGTCTAACACCAGGGAATAGCCTTCCTGTACACACCTTCCTAGCCTTAGTCATGCTTTCTCTTCAGCCAGAAAATTCCCTTTCCCTTGTCAGCCTGTGCTTGTCGCAATTGTGCTGAGGCTTCAAGAATCAGCTCGGAAACCCTTTTCAGCGACCCACGAGAAAGAAAATTAATCGGCGAGGACCACAGCTTGGAAGGCTTTCCAACAGCAGCATTTACCTGAGGTTTCCTATACTGGATAGGAAGGATAATTGCTTAAACTGTTCTTGTTTGGAAGATATGGACACAAGTCACTAAAATGATCATTTTTACATTTCAGCATCCGAACAGTCCTGACGTTTTAAGATTCGAAGTGGCAGGAGGACTGTGTTGTGTAATGGCGACGTGGAGCTTCCCTTTTCACACGCACCTCCACTAGATCCTGGATCTGTTTCATAAATACCAGCAGAAGTAGAAGATTTAGTGAAGAAATGCATTCTTTATGAAATAAATATTTAGTTTTAGGCAAACACAGAAATTAGCCGGGGGCTTGGATCAACAATATTATAATTTTAAACATACATTTTCTGAGGTCGTGATGATATATTTTGAAAAGATACATATATATGGAGATTTTTTACAAAGAGTTTTACCCAACTGACACCAATTAGAGAAGATTTAACATGTAAAGATATGATACACGTATTTCCTAAAATTATATTTACTTTACTGAATATTATAAGTTCGGAAAAATGAATTGAGGATGGACTTTAACACTTTGTAAGCATTCTTATTTGGATTCGATTGTAAATATTTTTTAAGCACATGTTATAAATCGCATTTTGTTTTGAAATCAGTTCATTGCATGCTACAGATTGATTAGATTAGGAAAGAAAGAAAAATTTTAGGAAAAATCTAATGATTAACTTTAAGGATCATCCTTATATAACTGACGCCTTGGATTTAAGCCACATTTCATTGGGACATACATACTGTGCTAAAGTGGCTTGTAATTACCCGGACATTTCAGTGGTATTTTCTGAAATATTAATATAGGCTGGCAATAGACTCTTGCACCCTGATACTATGCTTTTAGTATGCTTTTAGTACAGTATCAGGGTGCAAGAATCTAATGCCAGCCTATATTAATAATACTATGCTTTTAGTGTAGCATCAGGGTGCAAGAGTCTATTGCCAGCCTATATTAATATTTCAGAAAATCTGCCTTTTAATAATATTATTTAAATATAGAATTACAGCTAGAATCACATTGCAATATACATCCTAATGTTCACTTCAATAAAGTAGAATTCTAGGTCCCCGGGTCCCTGTTTACCTAGTAATGACTCCGTTTAACAACTAAAAAAAATTTTTTTTTTTTTTTGTACGACTGCACTGGCATTACTATCTTTGTATCCATCTATGTATAACATATTAAAAATTCTTAATAAATTTTAAATACTTTACAAAATGTCTAGTGGCGATACATTTTGTTTGAATAGGGAGCTTCATTTTGTTATGGAATCTTGATTGGTTATGGATAAAGAATTAAAGCACTTGAAAAACATACAAAATCATTTATAAAGAGAAACAAGAAAGGTAAGCATAGCAGATAATGGAGGTTTAAACATAAGAATGTACTATAGTTCGGACACACCTGCTTTGATAGATTGCAAAATGTCCAGGTAGTTACGAGCCACTTTGGCACAATATATATGTCCCAATGAAATGTGGCTTAAATCCAAGGTGTCAAATTTTTTCTTTTACCATATTATCGATTTGGGTTTAATCTAGATTTGTGAAAAAATAAAGAAGGTGAAATACCTGAAGAGTATACGGAATTCCTTTGTGAAGTACCTTCAAACATCAGCTAGGATGAGCTATGGCGATCCTCACAGTACTTATAGTCTCAGTTTACAAAAATGTATCATATATTCAACATATATAAACACGTGATATGTATGCACATGTACGATCCTCTCCTAAGAATTACTCGGAGACATCTCCCTCATCCATTCACGGGGCCTATAGATAGGACCCTAGGACCTAATTCCTGAAGGATAAACTTCCCCATAAAACACTTTTTTAACCAGAAAAATACGTGAAATAAAGTGATGTTTAGCGTTTTTTAACCTCAAGTTTCAAAAAACATAATCAATAAGGATAACTAAAGTTATATACAAATATAGTTACATCGAAAGAAATAAATGCAAGAAAGAATAAACATGTACACACTCAGATCACAGTTTTTAAAGTGAACTCCACTTTATGCCTAGAGCTTCCTATAAATCCTATTTTTATAAATGCTACACATGTCACAATTTTATATATTTAATATTTATTGTGAAATTTTGTGGAATAATTTCTCACTTCTGAGCTTGTCATGGCCAAATAGTGAACAGAAGACCTCCTTCTACCATCTCGCCAGGGAAATCTGCCTATGAGCAGTTTTTCGAATCATCTGAAAACACTGGTTCTAAGGAGAGATCAGGAAATTGATAGTTTTTGTATGTTTTTCTTGTCAATGAAGCCATGAAGCAATGTCACTCTGAGTTCCGGGTATTACATGAAATAATAAATAAGCAAGAAATAGCTAGAGGAATGTTAAATGAAATATCCAGTTTCCAGTTTAAAAAGTAATCTAGAATTTAATCACTTCAATGATGTGTGAAGGGTATTCGTTCATTTGGCATTTTTTCCCCACTTCAACCTTGGACCAAGCACTGAGTTAGGTGAACAGCTGGCTCACAGTGATGAATAAAACGGATATGGTCTCTGCCTTTATAGAGCGTGTAGTGTAGCAAGAGACTCCTTATCAGACAGAAAAAGTTGAAAACCATATGATTTCACTCATATGTGGGATATAAAACTGAAAGAACAAGACAGACAGGGACTCAGACAGACAGGCAAAAGTCTCGTGGTTACCAGAGGGAAAGGGGGTGGGGGAGGAGGTACATTAGGGTAAAGGGGTCAAATATATGGTGACAGAAGGAAATTTAACTTTGGGTGGTGAACACATAATGAAATATGCACATGGTATTTTATTGAATTTACACTTGAAACCTATATAATTTTATAAACCTATGTCACTCCGGTAAATTTACTAAGGAAAGAAAGTAAATAAACATAGAAATATATTGCTTACATTTGTGATGTGTTTAATAGGGCGGGGGCCAAGGATGAGCTGAAGCGGGCCCCGTGAAGAGAGAGGCAAAACTCTCAGTTGAAGGAACCACACGACCAAAGGCCAGTAATTTTAAAAAGTTGAACATCTCCTACTGAGAACTGTAGAAAGGCCAGTAGAGCTGGTATTTGCCTCAAAACATTAATAAAATTGTTCCGTTTCATGAAGCTGAAATGCTAATTCCTTATGGATGATTTCATGCATTTACTTATCTCAATAGTCAGCTTCCTCACTCACTTGTTCAGGCAAGAACATGCTTTAGTTAATACCAAGATGGATATGAATCGATTTTTATTTAGAGGAAGAGAAAGACTGTACAGAGCTTTTCCAGGAAAGCTCTTTCTACCATGACCTCGACTCCAGTCTTTAAAAGTGCCTCCCGCCAGCATTTTCTTTCTTGTTTTTCATTCCTCTTTACATCTACGATTTTTAACGATTTTTAAAAATCGTAGATGTAAAGAGGAATGTAAAGATGTAAAGGTATTAGCTAATTACCTCTTTAGTAATTAGCTAAATGATGCCTCAAATACTAGTTTATAGTATTTACCTTCTCCGTGCACATACATGTGTCCATCTTTTTTCCTCACTTCCTCATAGAGTTGGATTCCCTTCACGAAAGAAAAGGAAAATCCCAGTTACCTGAGGCAACCAGCCTTAGGATCCAGCAGCTCTGTCTACCAGTCTTCTGACATTGCCAGTCACCCCACGGGCTACAGAGAAGGGACCGGTGCCTTTCCGGAGAGTTCAACCCTTTTTATCTGTAAAGCTTCAGAAGATAGGGACCATGCTCTAAGTTCTTTCTTAAAATAGTACCACGTAGCTCATTGTGTGTCCTGTGAACACTGTGCAAACATTCTTGGCTGACTTAAAGATTGAATTAAGAGGACCATGTATTTCTGGCTATCAGGTGTCCAACACACAAAATAAGTCCTCGTGTTAGCCGAAGAATCAAATGAGGCAGCAAGTCACGTCCTTGGCAACTGCTCTTTGAGGTCGTCAAACATTTCATTTCAAATTTGTATTTATTTTTCTCTACTGTGAATGAATAAGACTCTCACTTAAAATTCGAGTCAACATTCTAATTAAAAATAATGTTTATTTGAATTTTCAATCGCACATTTGAAAAAACAAAAAAAAACCCCATTTAACTTTGTTAGCATTTTATAACTTTCAATGCAAGTTTTGGCCAAGAATCATGATATGACAAACTGACATGCCTCAAATATAGTGCTATTTACTCAACAAACCCTTTTGTAAACACATTTTCCTACCAAAAAAATCCATAAAGTGCAAATGTTGTACTCTGAGCGTGGAGACAACTTCCCTCTAAAGTCTGATGTGGTGGCCTCATTCGGAAGGCCTGGGTTTAAAACGCTAAGCACCTGTTTCTTGAGGTCCAATCTAGCTCTAACCTTCAAAGTCTCTAATTAGAATGACAGCTCTTGAGATAGTCATAACGTTGGTTTGTCTTTACTTTGGAAAACAATACTTGGAGTGTCTCCCTAGGAATAAAAGGTGCTAAAGCACTTACAATGTATTTTTGCAAAATAGGGGCCCCACGTCAGTGCTTTCATCCTGCAAATGAGAATCATAGAAGTAGGCTCTCCCCAGGAAGCCGCCAAGGTCTTGGGAAGCACTTGGCTGAATTCAAGAGAAACTAACTTTCAAGTGAGTCGGCTTGATCAAGGAGTGACTAACCCAGAAAGAGAGACAGAGAGAGAGAGAGAGAGAGAGAGAGAACTGGGTCCCAGGACCTCAGCCCCAGCACTACCAGGGGGACCTATTTCATACCTACCTGCTTCTAGGATGCGTGGTACGGCAGAAGTTGCTCATCTGAAACTTTAACAAATTGTCACTATGGCATCCGGTATTTTCTTGAAAGCCAATTTTACCATATTCTGAGGTTTGCCTTATTTGAAGACTATTAAGTCTCATCTCTTTCCTCCAGTTGCTTTATTAAGTGATTAAACCACGGGAAATATCTCATGTTATCCAAATTATTTTCTCTAATTGTAGTAAGGGTAAAATGAAGATCTATTTCATTTAGTCCCTGGCTACCAGGCTGAGGGCTTCCATGGAGGAAGTCAGGCATGTTCCTTTGACATCAGAGCCTTGGGCAGTGTTTGTAGGAACAACAACTCCTTAAAAGGGGAAACATTGAATCATTTGCTGATGTCTCCCAATCTCACTCAGTTGACCTCTAATATGAGATCTCTCTACTTTTAAACAAGAATATTTTTCTCCTTTTCCAGAATATACATGATAGAAATATCCCCGAGAGTTCACACTTTGCCCTAAGAATAGCTTAGCATTTTCACCTCACTGACATGCATTAACTCCCTGGCTATGGGAATAACTACTTGGATCACTCAAACCATGACCAAAACGAAATCTTCGTTTTTTCCATAGTCGATCTAACTCCTGGGTTATCCACTTGGGTTTATGGCCTCACTACCCACTCAACCTAGAAAGCTGGGCGTCATGCTAGATTCTTCCCTCTACACCAGTCTCCACATGTAGTGAATCAAGACCTCTTGGTAATACCTCCTAAATGTAAATCGATTACTATCTCCCCCTCTTCCCTGCTAGCAAGTTTTCCCCCAGTCTGTTTCCTCATCTCCTGCCCATATTCTTGCAATAACCATCTAGCACATGTCCCTGCCTATTGTAGAATGGCTTTAAATTGGCTCATCCAAACCCTCAAAGCCTACCATGAAAATACCCTAAGTGAGAATTCTCTATTTCTGTTCTTTAATATGCCAAAAAGCTTTTTAAGAGCAAAGGAGGACGTAGCACCAACATCCTTCTTCCTCATCCTTTTGCCTCCGGCCTGAGAGCAGGATACTTCAGAGTTCCAGAATGAACGGATGTGTAGGGTGGAGAGAGAATGCCCTGGTCACTGTGAACCAGCTCTGCTTGGATTCCTGCTCACGTGGGAGTGATGATTCGGCCACCACCTGAAAGGGTGGATTAATGTCAAGCACAGGTACACTCTGTGCCCGGGCACAGGTCTTGTTGACACAGTCTCCTAATTTCCATCAGAGCAGGAACTCCTTATTGATCCCTTTGCCTTAAGAAGAAGAGGATTTGTCTTTCAGTGGCTTATTTCCCCTGAAAACCAAGACAGAGGACTTGGGGACAATACCATGGAATAACTGCTCTATGCTTCACTGGAGACAAGCTTAGTAACACTTTTGGAATAGTGACATTCCTCTAGTTAGATTTATTGTTTTTAAATTTTTGTTCACTCAGTACTCACCGAAAACGTAGTTTGTGTGACTGACTTAATTTTCCCCATTTTTAGAAAATCGTCGGTAGTTACAGGGAAGTTCTGCTATCCTATTATCTTCCTCCAAGATAAATACAAGAGAACCTTGGGAAGTTCCATGTACCCTGCTCTTGTCCTGTTGCCCTCAGACTTATCTTCCCTCACAGTCCCCAGATCTCTTGCTCAGTATGTGAATCATCCTGAAGGCAAATCTGGCCAGGTCACTCCTATAATTAACAGTCATTCGAGGGCTCTACTTTGCCTCCAGGATGTGCATATGAAACGAAGGGCCTTTGTGATCAGCCAGAGGACCTCCCACCAGCCGCTGCGCTCCCCACCACGCTCAGGCAACACTAAAACGCTTGAGTTCCCCGTGCACCCACCCTGTTCGGGTTTCTTTTTTCTTCCTGGATTTCTCCCTTCTTATTTCTCTTCCTAGGATATTCTCCCATCAAGTCCCCCTTTGCTAGCAAATACCTGCTCATCCTTTGCATTCAGTTTAGCCTTTATGGTCCGGAATGTTTCCTCTGATCTCAGTGCCCCTCTACTCAGTGCCGCCTGGGTAACGAGTCTGTCATTGTGCGCACCACGTCGTATCGTAGTATTCTGCTTATGTGTTTGTTCTTTCATGAGTCTCTTCATCTATCTCCAGCTGCTGGCAGAGAGGCTAACTGTAGACATCCAATAGTGTTTCTGAACTAAATGCATAAGTGAAAGGCTCTTGGTCCCATGAGAACTGGATGCCTCTGCAGGACTTAGAAAGGGGCTGCAGATGGTAGTATCTAGCTAGGCCAAAAAGTTATGAGCGAGTTCATAGTTAAGACAGAAGGAGAATCAGAGATAACTGCTCTCTGTCGCATGTGCCTCAGAACACTTTTCCAGCTGCCTTGTTAATTCTCTTTTCCAATAGAGTCGAGGAACATGAAGAAACAGCTGAAAATCTGGCGCTCATTGGAGACACCAAACCCTGTGGGACAGGTGTGTAACTCAGTCAAACTACATCCTCCCACTTTCGTTGTGCGTGACCGAGAACTGCATTAGGAACAAGAGAAAATGCATAGAAAACGGTCTGTTACTCAGTATGTAAATCACCTTCTAGCTTACAAACAATTTCATAGACTGAGGGATTATTAGAGAGAGTGCTTAAATCCTTCCAGTGACTCCCAGTCTTCCTTTTATACTTTATTTACGTTTGTAACTTTTCCATCTCACTGAATTGATCTCATTCTCCCACGGGAAATTCTCTAATTCCTCCCACAATTCCGGACCTATAATTTGTTCTAAATAATAAATGTAGGTTAAAAGAATGGTTTAGTTCAGCGATCCCTAATGGTTTGCTTTGGCGGTTGCTATAATTGTCATTTTATACTCTTGTCTTTCTCCCTCATGTTGGTGAACTTCTAACCCAGTAAGCCAGAACCTAGAATTTTCATACAGTTCTGCTCACCCCAGGTGGTCACTGCTTATTGACTCGTCCAGTGAATACCTGAGGGCAAGGCCTTTCTCAGTCAAGATCCTCGCAGATTGCAGTAGACTTAGAGTTTAATTGAATAAAGTTAATTAACGGGGTGTTTTTAGAAGTACAAGCAGGGTTAGTCACTCCAACAAGGAGTAAGTATCCAAAGTCTCACTATAGTGGGAAAGTGTAATTTCCCTGAGGCCTGAAGGTCAAGGGCAAAGGAGAGTTACCAGAATCCAGCAGGAGGTGGAGCCATAGCAGAAGGACTGCCTGAGAGCAATAGAAGAAGCTGTCACTGACCAATGAGGGTGGACGATGAGGAAGACAATGATTAAGCACCTCAACCTCTTTCTCCTGCTGCCTCTGACCTTCTGCTGGTCACTTTTTGACTCCAACCAGCCAGAATCCAGAAGGGAGAGAGGCTGTGCGGGTCAGCACCCCAGGGCTTAGGTTGGATCTGAAGGGCAGGCAGAGTATCACAGGCTGAGGACACAAGACTCATTCTCAGTTTTCTCCCCAATACCTATCACAGTGTTTGTCACCTAGGTCCCAATAATGTCAGTATATAAGTGCCTCCCTTTGAAGTACATTTGAGCTTTGAACAACGTGGGTTTGAACTGTGTAGGTACAATTACATGTGGAATTTTTTCAATTGGCTCAGGCGGTTGAAACTCCCATTTTTCAAGGACAAACTCCGGGCTGGGGTCCATGTCTGCAGAGGGCCTGTGATAGTTACACGGGGATTGTCGACAGAGCGGGAGGTCATTGCTTTACGTGCCCCCTGACCCCCACCCCCTGCACTTTTCAAAGGTCAGCTGTATTTAGAGACAAATTAGGCTAATTCATAAGTGACTGAAAACTGCTAGTGAAATTATTCACCACCCAAAGACTGGTTGACCTGACCATTGGTCTCCTTTCTATCACTAGTGTTTTTTTTAACGATTTACAACCAGTTCCCCTTTTATTATTATAACCCCCTTGTTGACTTCAGGGTTTGAAATATATGTCCATTAAATGTAATTTAAAGCAATTTTTATTAATCAAAACCACACATTGTCACCATCTTCTGGTCAGCATAAAATATGTAAAGTTACCACACTGAATTTATACAGCTCAATAGAAAGAAAAGTGCTGTGACATTTTAGTTAGCCTCTGAAGTCTTATGAAGAAAAAGACAGATGCTTGTTTTGTATCCCAACTTGTCCTTTGCCCTTGTCACTCCCTTCTCAAAGTGTCAGGACCCTCTAAGATCAAGAACCAATGCAGTAAGTCTTGAACATCAGTATCTGGTATTCTGTCACAGAATGAAAGCAATCGAGAAATTTTCAATTGACCGTGTGACTGCTACCTCCCGTTTCATAATATGAGTGTATCATGTATTTATTTATGAATTTATTTATTTTTTTGGACCTATAGAATAATGCTTTGCTTAAAAGAAGAAGATTTGGGTCTTGAAGAGCAAAGCGCTAGGACAAGAAGAACTGCTTTCTCTACCTTGATTACCTCACAATCTCTGAAACACACTTGAGTCACTAAACAGGGCATCTTGCTGTACAGC
Organism: Pteropus vampyrus; assembly: GCF_000151845.1. Lineage (NCBI taxonomy): Eukaryota > Metazoa > Chordata > Mammalia > Chiroptera > Pteropodidae > Pteropus > Pteropus vampyrus. The sequence goes on from NW_011889735.1 coordinate 31,939, forward strand.
GTATTAGGTCACCTTACCACTCGCTATGTAGCTGGATCTCTCGTTTCTCTGAAAAATGGGAACGAAAAACCTTGCTCTGTGAAAACCAAGCTTGGAATTCTATGTATTTTGATGGCATTATTTTGGGCATCAGCTTCAGGATTGATTACTCTTTAATATAAGAGACTTCTGATTCTGGGAAGAAGTAAAAACTTCCTTCAGTAATCAGAGTTCTGTAGCTATTACAGGCTCAACGTTAGGGAAGTATTGAGTTTTCAGTCTGTTTCAGATCTAGAATTGGCTGGTTTCTCTCTTGAACTTTGCATACATAATTCAGCTTTAGGGATCATCAAGAACAGAAATATTTTCATCACTAACCATTAACTTTTAGTGGTTAATCCTATGTCTGATTAGCTTGGCTTCCATCTACCCAAACTTCAGAAATATGGTAGAAATCACTACGACAAACTGTTCAGCTATAACAAGTTTTCCTAAAACGAGGATGAAAATCTGCGGTCAGAGATCCTTTGAAAGAAGGGCCTTCCGTGTAGGCTCGGTGCTTCCTAGGCGGGATGCGGGGTTTCAGAAAACAGCGCAGTCAGCTTTCTTACAAGTGTGTAGCACAGGAGTCACGTTAAAGTTCAGTAGTGGAAGGAATGTTCCAGAAGTGGCTGCAGTAGTATGAATTGACATGGCACTGGTCTCAGGAGAGCCAAAGGGGTCCCTTGCCTTGGTCACAGCGGAAGAGTAATATGTGCTCATTGTACATGGCTGTGTGTGCCTTACATGCATTTTGGCTTTCGCTGCTGACCACACGGCAAAAAGAGACTGGGAAAGAAATCTAAATTGGGCCTTTTTCTTTTTGCATGGACTTGTGTATACTGAAGAGCTAGCCTTCTTTTCCAGGCTGGGAATATGGGCTTGGCTAAGTAAGGAGGTATTTCTCGGGGTTGGGGTAGAGGTTGAGAGTGGGGGTGGCAATGCCCTTCCGAGAACACAGGGACGTGCTCTTGATAGACACACAACTCTGTCAGGGTGAAGGACCCTTTCTAATGGCCTTTGAGATTTTTGATGTTATGACTTAGATGCCCATGTGTAGCAATGAGTAGAGAGAGTGTGTGATGGGTGCGTGTGTCTCAATCTTTCTTCACCATCACATGAACGGGGTGAGGGTTGATTCATGAAGCCCTGGGAGCTGATCCAGAAGAAAGTGGGTGAGACTGGTGCTCTCGGTCTCCAGGGAGCAAAGAGAGAGTCTTATCACCTTTAGTACACAAGGCATGGTGCAATACGTTGGTCACTCAGCTTATTTTTCCCCGTCCGCTTGCTACCAGACGTGCAGATGCTTCACATAATAATCAGACATGTAAGTCAAGTCCTAAATGTCACATGACTGTCTACTCTCTTATTTATGTATATACTTGTGATATAGCCCATGGAATATGAAGCCCAAAAGAGACCCTTTTGAGAGAGTAAACATTGCAAAGAGTCCTTACTCTAGTTGACCTATGATGTATTCCTAGTCCCATCCCACCACCTTAAACTACATGGCCTGGAGAATATATGCTGAAAGGAAAAGAGTTTTAGGTATGGCAGGGCATCACCTCCCACCCCCACACCTTTTCTCCCTAACATCATGAAGTAGAAAGATTTAAAATCTTCCAACTCGGCCCACGGGATAACCCAGTGCCCTCTCACTTGCAGTCTTGGAGGCTCCCTGGCAAAAGGCCTGGGAAAACCAGAGTGTGAGGCCGCCACTGCAGCTCAGTGCAGCTCCCATTTCTCCTGCCAGAAAGAGCCGTCAGGACCTGGCTGTGACCTCCTGGGATCCTTTCATAAGGAATGATCGGGAGTGGAGTCTCTCTGCCTGAAATCCCATCATCAGACTTGAGCTTTGGTCATTAGCAACTCTGAGGCTTCAGTGTGCAGAGAATACGTAGGGTGGGTAGGCAGAGCAGTAGATACCTATTTGGTGTCTACTCTTTGGAGGTCCGAGAAGAGAAGACGAGAGGTCCGGCGACCATTTTCCTTAAGGGTGACATGCAGTTTCTTCTCTGTAAAATGGGCATAAACCTATGCCCCATCTCTTTGCTGGGGTGATGGTAGAATGTAGTAAAGTCAGGGAGGATAATCAGGCATCAGTGGTATCCGTGAACTCCGAATCCTTATGCTTGGAGCCAGACAGCAGTTTCATCAAGAGGTTAAAGAGACCACAGAGATATCGCGAGGAGCCGTGAGAAGTGTAGGATGGAGGGTGCTTCTTTCTTTAGCTCTTCACCTACAGAGCCCTGCAGACTTCATCGCCACCTCAATAAAATTGTGGCCTCAATTGGATCACAGGCTCAGCTTCAGGTTGACTCACTAGTGGTGACATTTTTGGCATGTGCATCCTGTGAGCTTAATTAAAGCCTTCCCAGGTGCTGTGGGGGGAGAGGGAAAAGGGAGATAAATGATGCTGACATGAATGTTTGTTTTCATTAGTCAGTTCTCACTATTGGTTTACACTTAAGTCTCTTTGTGAACTTGACTCATGTTGAAAGAAAATCTGTTCGTCACTCTCATCCTCTCAGCATTATGTCCCCTGACACTCCTAAGTCACATTCCGCTATTTCTGATTCTCCTCCATGGCAACTTTCACATGCAAAATATGGTTCTTCAACTTTTACATGACAAGGCTGAGAGATTACCCAAATTTCTCAATTGGAAAATAAGCCAAACATAGCAAAACTGGATACACAGATTTTTATGGGAAGGAAGACTGAACCGATAATAGTGTGGTAAGCAGAAGGCAGATATTACTTTAAAAAAATAATAATAGAATTATAGCCTGTGAGAATTGGAAATGATCTTACAATTCTTCAAATATATCCTCCTTGTTTTATAGGTGAGGAGGGTGGAGAATAACGATGCACAGCTGGTTAGTTCAAAAATAAGAACAGAGAGAGGAACCATGGTCTCTCGTTAGTGTAGTTTCTTCTGCTCCTCTCTGTGAGACACCCTGCTTCCCAGTATCAGGCGTGTCTTTTTATTATTAAGCTTTTGAACAGAAAGAACTGTTCTCTGCTGCTTGTGGTGAAAAGGTCAGGGAATCTTCCAGCCAAAAGATTCTGGTGGAAGAGCTGTAGGAGTCATCCCCTGAGAACACCCACCAATCCAGTGTTGAACTTGTTCCCACTGGGATTTGCCAAAGGGTTGTATAATCTCTGCTGGAATTATGTAATCTGCAATCCAAGTCTGCCCATGAGTGTGTTTTACTGTTCGACAGCCAGCCTGGGGAAGTTGTTCATCGTTCAGGCTGAACTACCACTTTCTAAACTCCCTGGCTCTGCCTCATGGGCCCTAGAAAACGGGTCGGGTCTTTCTTCCACTTGCCAACCCTTCTTCGGGGAATTAAAGATGGATGTCAAATGTCTTCCTGACCTTCATCCCAAGCCTCTACCAAAAGACAGCAGGGTCCTGTTAAAATAGCCATCGGATCAGGTCACGCCTCTGCTCAGAACCTTCCTGTGGCTTTCTATCTCAATTACAGTAAAAGCTGGAATGTTCTCAAAATGGCCTCAACACTCCAATGACTTCTTCTCCCATTGCTTCTCTGATCTCTCCTCTTCACTCCCATCTTGTTCACTGTGCCGGGTCCATATGTTTTCCTCAATGACCTTCGAGCCTTCCAGGCAGACTCCCACCTCTGCTGTGCCCTTTGCCTGCATGGTCGTCCCTCATACAGCATTGTGTCTGTCTCTGTCAGCTCTGTCAAGTCTATGCGAAAAGAGAGTATTCTAAAGAAGGCCTTTCATAACCACTGTATTTGAAATTGTACCCATGTCTTCTCCCATGAAATTCTATGTGCCTTCCCTGGTGTATTTTTTTTCTCAGCATGTATCACTAATTCCTTGTGTAAATGGCTTATTCATTTTGTTTCTTCTCTGTGAGCCCTCACTGAATGTAAGTCACATAAAGCCAGCACTGATCCTAATTTGCTGTCTGACTTTATTAGAGATGCCAGTCCTTGTCTTTCTGTTAATCTTCCAAGAGAGTCTGTGGTAATTTGTTACAACAACACAATCCTAAGAGAGTATATTGTAACTGGCAAAAATCATCCTCAGTCTAAATCCTTCATTTTAGGGGTTAAATTACTTGGCAGAATGGTGAAATCAATATTATTTTTTAAATATCTAGAAAGAACAATAAATATAATCTTCAGTAGCAGTGAATGGAACTCTGGACCAAGATTTCAAATTCTGAGAGCAATTTTGCAAACTACTCATATTTAAAACCATTAATTACTATTCAGTTAGCATTTCATTTTGTTATTAATAATGAAGCTAAAAGTGTGGAGGGAGTTGAAATGCCTGCCAACATCTCTGTGGCTGTGGAGCGGGAACCTTGCCGTGAAGAGCACTGTGAGTGAGTTTTGTTTGCTTGTCTTCAGAGGGTCTCAGGAAATAGTCTAAGAGAAGCCAAAATTCTCACCACGAAGATGGACACACCTGTCCCTTCTGTGAAAGCTGAACTACAAACATTCAGAATGTCCCACAAACGTTTTGGTGACTTACTTTAAATAATTTTGATGATTTGCTTGACTGAGAATGATATTGAAACACCAAATGTTCATAATACTTTAGAATAATACATTTCAACAAAGTAAAGATATAACTGAAAATAGTATTTTAATGATGGAGATTTCTCCTCAACATTTAAAAATATTTTTTATTTTTTATGAAAAACACAAATTACTGCTATCTATATCTAATATTCATGCAATGCTTAATTTGCTAGGTGCTTTGCATATGTTGTCTCATCAAATTCAATTCCTGTAATTAACAAATAAGGAAGGTATCATTGAACTATTTAATCAATTTGCCCCACAGTAAAAGTAGCTTTATCCAATATAATAGAAAGTCTTAAAACGAGACTTGGCAATCACATTCTTTAATAATTCATAAGTACTTGAAATTGAGGGTTTCCAGTTCTGAATTCTATTGTCACATTGTGGTGGACAGAATTCTAAGATGATTCTAGGCTTCCTACCTCCTGGTGTACATGCCTTGTATGAGCCCCTACATTTAAGTGTAGATGAAACCCTTGAATATGATGAGCTAGTTACTCCCTTGATTAGGTTATGTTAGGTTGTCTCACAGCAAATGATGTTGCTTTAGTCACTCCCATGATTATGTTACATTTTATAAGATGGGGGATGCGGGGGGCAGATTAGAAGTCAGGAGATTAGAAGCATGAAGGGACCTATGGAGGGAACCATTCTGAAATTGTTTCTGGCCTACAGATGGCAAGAGAACAGAATCCTTTGACCATAAGGAACTGAACTTAGCCAACAACAACGTGAACTTAGAAGAAGACCCCAAGCTCCAGAGTGGAAACTCAGCTGATATTTGCTTTCAACACTGAGAGACGGAGCAGAGAAATCAGTTTAGCCATGCCCAGACTTTTTATCTAAAGAAATTGTGAAATAATAAATAGATGATCTTTCAAGCCATTAACTTTGTGGTAACTTGTTACTTGAATAAAAATTAGTAACAGAAAATTAATAAACATGTGAAGAAAGGGTTCATATAGTTGTAAGTCACCTATGACTGTATTCATTTTTTCAAGCAGGTTCTAACACACTTGAGTAAACTTTTTGTGTAATCAAGGAAATTTTTAGAAGGGGATCACTTTCATTTAGTAAGGACAGACTTCAGGGAGGAGAGGGAGTTTGGGGAAACCTTTTGAATGATGTGAAGGGGACATGTGAGGAGAGATGGGAAAGTCACTTGCAGTAAGATTCTGACTTGTGGGAAGGCATAGGAAAAACTGACAATGGGATACAATTTGTTAACCTATTTTTTAAATGGAAAATTTTGTTTAATAAAAGATTGTGGTACAAGAATAGAGACAATGTCTAATATAATTTAGAAAGTCGTAATTATTGTCTAAATGTTAAAATTATTCCTACTGCTGATATATATGTAAAGGAATTTTAAGCATTTAGTCAACAATTTTTATAGTTTTGAAAATGTAACATAGACACCCTAGGGACTCCGTCAACAATTGGAGCCGCAAGTCCCTTCCTCCCATAGATAACTAATGGTTGGCCCTACAACGACTGTCCCTCCCATTCCCTCTGTTTATCTAGAAGAATGGGCATGGGTCATGAGTTTTTGTTCCAGTGGGGAGCATTGTAGCTCTTCTTTCCTTTCCTCTTTCTTTCCTGGCCTTGGTGGAAGCTGCAAGACACCAGCTTTCCCTATTTCCCTGGGGGAGAAAGTAATCTGATTCATGCAGAGACATAAATGATTGATATAAAACGCTTTCTACAAACAGCTCTTGTGGGAGGAGGAGAGTGAGATAGTGAAAAGCTAAAGGCAGGGTGACTAGTTTTTCTGGATCCTGTTCATGGGTGCTTGTCATCTCAATATAATTATTAAGGCTGCCATGCACTCTTAAAACTATACTGTTTGGATAATAAGTTACTTGCCAAGGCTGGCTAAGGCACAAGAGATGGAGAGACTAGGCAGTAGGAACACATGGGACACATATGTCAAAGGCTTCTGCCTCCAGAGCTGTCTAAATCCTCTGCTTCCACATCAACTCATGTATCAAGAGGGCATGAACAGTGGTGGGAATGGTACTGACTCCCACAACATATGGGGAATGGCAGTAGTGAAGGAAAAAGAAGTTAACTCACACATGGAAGCAGATAAATGGCAAAGAAGAACTCTGCCCTGAGGTCAAGTTCCATCATTGTTGCTGAGGTCCAGGTGTCTTCTTTCTCTGTTTATTGTTTGTTTATCTTTTTTCATTCCACGAGTTAATACATTCTCAATTTGTCATGGACATCTGCTTTATTTAATCTGGAACATTATTTTATTCCTTCTTTTTAAATTAATATCCATGAGTTGAGCTGTAGCATCCCAATTAGCCACTGCTCAGAGAAAGCATGCCTGCAATGGGGGAATGACAGCCACAGATGGAGAGATAGTAAGTAGACACAAGAGTGAGTTTCTCTCAATTGCATCCAGAAAGACCTCACCATCTCGGTAGATCATCACCAGAAGGCTACAAGATAGTTAACAATATACACATGGGAGAAAATAGAAGCTGAGAGAATGTAGGTTAACTATTCCAAGGGTCACTTAGTGGTAGAATGGGAATTTGAACCCCGAACACACAGCTTATGCTCCATAACACCTTCTTTTCCACAGCAAGTTCATCCTAGATTAAAAAAAAAAAAAAGTGCACAACACATATTGGGCGCTGTTCTAGGAAATATCTCTGTCCCCATGTGACTTACATTCAGTGAGGGCTCACAGAGAAGAAACAAAATGAATAAGCCATTTACACAAGGAATTAGTGATACATGCTGAGAAAAAAAATA
>NW_011889736.1:0-1923 GCF_000151845.1 Pteropus vampyrus
GCGCCATCTCGTCTGTTCACCTACTGCTAAGTCACTCGCTTTGCAGGGCCAGCTGTCCTGTCTGCCAGCCACGCAAATAAGAGGCAGCAGCTGCCGCCTGACCGCCACCCCCAGAGCCATCTCCCACCCACGAACGCAATGAGCACGAACTCACGGGCACGCGGGAGGCCGAGCGGGGCCGTCCCGCGAGCCGGTTCCCAGGGTTCTCTTCCTTTCTGGAAGGCCGCTCGGCTGGGCCTCAGCGACCGCAGAGCCTCAACGTCGCCCCGACTCAGACCGGACGCCGCCACAGGCTGTCACCACTGCCCCGCCACCATGCAACACGCTGACGCCCTGAGCGTCCACGCTCGGCCTACGGTGGACGCGGCACAGCGGGCCCTTCCCTGACTGCGATAAACCTGGTCATGACGGTGACTCCGGCAGCCTCACGGGGGCCGTCGGGAGTGACGGCCGCGGGGGTACTGCGGGGGTCCGATCTCGGGGCGGGTGCATTTACTCTGTGTGATAGAGACAGAGAATCAGGAGGTGACAGTGAACTTGGTTATTTCGCTTAAAGGATTACTAAAGGGTGTCACGAGCTGTGTGACGCTGCTGACTGGCGTCTGGTCCTCGGCCAGGGGACACGTGCTCACACCGCAGATGCAGGCCGTGAGCCCACACCGGCCCGTCTGACCCGACAAGGAGCGACTCTGCCTCGACACGGAGCACGCGAGCCAGCTCTCTCTCGTGGATTCTCGCTTTCGGCCGGCAGCCCACCAATGAAATGCTCCCGAATATCCAGATTTTTTTCAGGGAAACTGTTCCTTATGACTGACGTGCAAAACACATTCCTTTCAGAAGTCTTGTAAAAGAGCCTGATAGAGTGCTTCGGTCATTTCTGCAATCTGGCTGACGGCGCCAAATCTGAGTCCTGTTTCATGCACCATTATTTGCAAGAGCAAAAATAGTAACAGATTAATCGAAAATAAGAAACAGGTATATCTGATTCATACACGTAAAACATTAACTACTTCATCCATGAAAGGGATGAATTATCAACAGTTATTATTGGCTAAAGATTCAAAATACATTAAGAAAGTTATTAAATTTCAAATAAAAGTTTCTCAAGATATGAAAACCTACGGAGAATCAAGTGAATATCTGTAAGATGTAACTACAAAGCCGAGAATACAGGTGTGCTCATGGGGACAGGCACAGGGCACAGCGTCGAGGGACTCTTCCGTTCCAGATCAACTCTGCTTACAGTGAAAATGGAGTAATTCCTTCTCCCTGGCAACTGCTGTCTCAAAACAAAACAAAACGAAATGAAAGCACAGTGCAAATACGTGTCCCCCTCGTTCTCCTCACAATGTCTGACGTTCAAAAGATAAGATGAAGCAGGGAAACGCAATCCGTAACCCTTGAAACTGGCAGGTATGTACGACCGATATTTTAGAAGCTGAAAAAGTTCAAAAATCTATTCTAAAGAATGCACGGGAAACAATGGCAAGAATGTCCTAACACACGGTAGATTCCACATGATAAATGGGAATTATGAATATAAACCAAATTCTAGAGATGAAAACCACAATATTTTTAATCAAAGATATTAGATGGAGCAAAATGGCAGGGCGAAAACCCCCGGCTCATGCCCTGCCCCAGGCAAACAATGGTCTGGCAGCTCTTCGGGACGGGAGCCTGGGGACCCTGGCAGGACACCGAAGCTCAGTGGAGCGCTGGACTGAGCACTGGCCGAGGCGGCCATCGGCAGCCCCGCCAGTGTGCACACCTGCGACCTGCCCACCCGCCTGTGTCCCCGGAAGCCGCTGCCAACCTCAGACGTGACCGTGGACCCTGAGGCCGCCCTGCAACCCAGCCCGATCCCTGCCCACCCAGAGACGTGGCGGAAAACATGCACGACCTTGCTGCTGGTGACAGCTGCAC
>NW_011889736.1:5173-19358 GCF_000151845.1 Pteropus vampyrus
CCGACGTGCATAGAATCATGCTCATTACGCTCTCGAAACTCTGGGTCTGGAAAGCAGGTATCAGGGCCAATAAACCATGACACTACGTTGCGAGTCCTCGTCACTGTCTCACAAACTTTACAAAAACAGAAGCAAAGCCGCAGTCATCGGTGCGAATACATCTACTCATGCACATAGGCCAGAGAAAACCGTGCTGTGGGGTGCGGACCCAGCTCAGAAAACGTCTCGCATTGTTTCAGTAACATGCCAGCAAAGCGGTGTTTGCCTCAAGTGTGCCACTCATTCATTGAGAAAAAGAAGTCATGACGCTTATGTGGTGACACTGGCCAATTAAAAGTGCAAACTGGGGGCGCCGGCATCAGGAACCGCATACCCCATGTGTGTGAAGTGACGGGCTCACATCGGGAGCCAGGGGTCTGAGGTGTGTCTCCTCGTGACCACTCTCCGTTTTCGGTCTCAAGTTTCAGTCCTATAATGACAACCATTGAATCGCACATCTCCTCTTCGATGGCAGGCCACTTCAGATATGAAAACTTCGGTGCCCCCACCTTAGAGCGACATTGTCAGAATCCCCTAAAATCACATACATATCGGCGTCATCACGAACGTGGACCGAGATAAATATTAAACACTGTACTGGGAACCAGCAGATGTCGATCTTCCTCAGCGGTGTCAGTTTCGCGTTTGAATGAAAGGCCGTCGTAAGATAACGTCACATCCGTCGCTCATTCGGGAGAAGATGTCTATTTCCCCAGAGGTCCCCGTTCGTCTCAGGAGTGCGTCTTACCCGACCGTCTCTTTGGGACGTATTTGTGACCAGGGGAGCCCAGGGACCTGTCATCTGTGCAGCTTTTCAACCCTTAGCTGCGTGTCTTAGCTCAAGACATGTCGAGGAAAAACCAGTGAAGGACGGAGCCCCGATGAGCTTAGTGCCGGGAACCGCGAACCCCCACAGCGGGGCCTGTGGCACAGGGGCGTTTCTCGCCCTGGGGGCGCGGACGGGACTGGCTGGTGTGAGTTTCTTTGAAGCTTTTCTTGTCTCGAGCCCCAAATGAGATGCCTAGAGAGGACACACCGATTCCCGCCCCGCGGCCCGAGTGCAAGTCTACGGGTCGCGATTTTCCATCCCGCCTCTCTTCGAGGTCGGCTCTCACCACTGGCCCGGTCCCAGGTTCTCGTCGCGCGTCGCACACTTGGACCTGACGACGGATCGGCGGTCGTGGCACGGACGGAGAGGCAGTGCCCAGTGCGCGGGCGCAGGACGGGCGGACGGAGCTCGGGGTCCCGTGCAGCATGGCTCTAAACTGCTGCTCCTTAAAGGGGCGACCAGGTTAGTGCCTTAAGCACGCCTGTCGCGGATGCTGCAGACTCGGTCGCCTGGCGCGGGAATGATGCTGAAAGCGGCTTTCTGGGACTGTGCTCGGTGGTTTCAGCACGCACGACGCAGCGAGGAGGCGTAGGCCGAGCGTTTCCCTCTGTCCATGTCGCCCCCACCCCCGCACTGGGACAGACAGACCAAGACACACGTCCAGCTCGCCACGTTATCAGGACGCTGAGTGGCCGCTTCTATCGTGCCCCACGTGAAACACTGGGGAACAGGCACCCGGAGACCACCTGGGGACAGCGAGGCAAAGGGACACAGGCTCACAGTGACCAGTCCTGCAGGGCTTGCCGGAAGCTCTGCCCCCACCGGCAGCTGTGTCCGACCAGCCCTCGCCAGCAGCATCTCCAGAATACGGACCATCTGCCCCAGCCAGCCTTTCCTGACCGGGGAGCTCGCCCCACCGCCCTGCCCGTCCACAGGCCCAGCCCGCACCCCTGCCTTTCTGGGGAGCAGAGCCAGCAGCCACCCAAGTATTCGGCCCAGCCAGCAGCCCTTCCCGGGTGAGAAGACTCTATGGCTGCCCCCCTGAACCACTGAGCCCGTCCAGTAGCCCTGCCAAGTCACAGAGCCTGATCAGAGGCCCATGCAACCGGGAAGCCCCGCCAACATCACCCCTGGACAGGGGAGCCCCGCCAGTGGCCCCACCTGAAAGTGATGACCACTCACTGTCCCCACGCAGCCTCAGAGCACTGGTCCCTTGCCCGCCCGTCCACGCACATTAACAGATGACCTGCCCCCAATTCCAGGCGGGGCTGACAGGAAGAAGCGCTCTCTTCCCAGGTCAGCTGTGAGCCCCGGAGGGGGTGACTCCTTCCTCCGCGCACCGGCGCCAACATGAGGACCGCAAAGATCCGGGGAAATACAGCAGCACCGAGGGAAACCATTAAAGCCATGTGACCAACCCCGAAATGGAGAGCTACGAACGGCCTGGTGGAGAACTCAAAATCGTCTTAGAGGAGATCGGGGACAAAGAGAACACGCACGGACGACTAGAGAAAGTCGGGAGAATAATACGTGAACTTAACGAGAAGCTCGGCGAAGGAACAGAAACCATCAGACAGACACACACATCCTGGAGCTGGAGGACACAGGGACTGCAGTGAAAAGTGCGCGAGAGAGTTTCGACGGCGTGATCCGCCAGAAAACGAGTGACACTCGGGACAGGACACCTGACATTATTCAGCCGGGGACAGAAAGGGGAAAGAATGAAAGAGTGAAGAGAGCCCATGGGAGTCCAGAGCACCAGCCAGGGAGGCGGCGTCCGCGTCACGGGAGCCCCAGATCCAGCGCGAGAGGCAGGGGCAGAAACTCTATTTGGAGAAATAATGGCTGACGATCTTTCCGGTTTGGGGACAGAAGTGAAAGTCACGAAGCCCAAAAGCCACCAAGCAGATTGAACAGGAGGAGGTCTACCCCAAGGCGCATTAGAATTAAATCGCCAAAGCCACACCCAAAGAGGGGACATTGAAAGCGACGAGAAATGAGCCACCCGTCTCTCGCCAGGGAAAAGGGGGAATCTAGTCAAAACATTGAAAGGAAACGAAAACTTGGCCAGGAATATTACGCCTGCCAGAACTGTGCTTTAAAAATGAGGGAGCGGTAAAGACCTGCCTAGATAAACCGAGAACGAGAGCGCTGGTCACCCCGAGCCCCGCTCTGCAAGGCGTGCTTGAGGGGGCCTTCCAGTTGAAACTACAGACACAGACACAGCCTCTGGCGCACGAAGCTCACCGGCGAGGGCAGGTACCGCTGACCCTTGAACCCACGGAGGAGGGGACCGCGCGGTTCAAACGAGTGTTGGTCGGTGGTCCAGTCCGCACAGACGGACGCAGGGTGATGTCATGCTGTACAATGGCACTCGATTCTCCGGCCTGCCCTGCACATGTGACTCCCGCGTGGGGTACACTGGTTCGCCTCACTCGAGAGAGGCCACGTGGCCTGGTATCCGGACCAGTGATTCACCCGACAGCCAAGTGAAAGCGGCTAAGATGCTTTGGCCTCAGAACCTGTCAGGAGCTTTCACACGGGAACAAAATCTTACTATTAACCGGCCCCCAGTGGTACGTCCCCGGAAGCCAGAGCAGGGGGGAAATGGCATCGCTTATAACACAGATTTCTCCTTCAAATAAACCGAACGAAGGCACATGAAACTCAGAAGCTAGACAGAGATCAGACACCAGGCTGTTCCTAATTTCAGTCTAGTCTCACATATCACGGGCAGAGCATATGCCTGAATCTCAAACCCAGGATGCAGTCACCGAGGTCCTTCCAGTATGACCCACAGGTATCACACCTCCTCGGCAAACTCAAAATGATCTCACAGAAGTGAATTTGTCTATATGTAATTAAATCTAACCAATCACGCACCATAGAAATAACAAACCACAAGATTTCTCAACTTAAAGCCAAGCTCAGGTATAACCTTTTTCTCATGAAGGTCTTGTCTTTTGTGAGAGTCGCTCACGGGGAAGAATTAGCCATCATTACTGGGCGTGGGGGTTTTCCAGAGCAATCTTTATTTTTGGTAATCCTCACTCTACTGGTGTTTTATATCTGTTGTTACTGCAGATCCATTTTTCAACTCAGCTCGGAATACAGATTCGTGCTGGTGCTGACGATGTTTTTAGGTTGGCTCTCTAGCGTCTTTCACAGTTTCTAGGTGTTTGTGACACAGCCCTGAGCCCAGAACCCGGTAGGGCAGCCTCGTGCCCATCAGTGCAGCTCTAGCCGTGTGGTGGCCCCCCACACTCGTCTTCTTCCCAGAGGTCCCCTGCATGGGCAAAGCCTGGACACTGCCCGCGCCACGCTGGGGTCGGCTAACATCCCCAGGTGAGGGAAGGGCTGACTGACAGTCTCCCCTCGAGTCAGCCTCCCGCTTTTATTTCGCCAGGATCCACCTGATGTAGCACAGTGTGCGTGTTCCAAGGTTTACCTAATCCTTCCACTTTTGATGGGTATCGTTTTCCATTCTGTCTTTGCTATTAGAAATGGTGCCACTGCAAGCAGCCGTGGGTGTATTTTTAGGGCAAACATGTAAGAATTTTTGTTAACTGTGTACCTGCGGGTCTGGAGTGGGCATCCAGAGTTTTCTAAACACACATATAGTTAGATTGAAAATCTTTTTGTACCCTGGCAAGTGTGTATTACTTGGACGGTCTCTCTCATGGTTTATAACCTTTTCATACGCTCACGATGCATTTCGATGTCCTCCTCTATAATGTACCTGTTTAAATGTCTTCAGCTTTTGACATATAAACGTTTCCTATGTTTTTTTTTTATAACGTCCCCCTCGCTTTTTACATATACTTTCTGATAAACAAAAGTTTTAATTTTGATGCAAACAAGTTCATCGCTGTTTTCCTCTAGGATTAGTGCTATCGGTATTCGAACGTTTTGCCTTCACCAAAAGCATGATTCTCTCCCAGGTCACGTTCAAGAAGAATGCTGTTTTGCCCATTTCCTACATTTCCACGTTACATGTCGACATTGTTTCTGGTAGTAAAGGAACTCGGTGTTTTTTTCATGCTGACGTCCAACACGCCTAGTACCATGTTCTGAACAGATCACCCTCCCTCATCACGTTAGAAGGCGCCTTTGCTACAAATCAAGTATATGCTCATGGAGTCTTTGCTTTGACCCCGTTGGGCTGGTTCTCAATCCTTTGTCAGCATCACCATCTTCACTACCGTAACTTACAAAAGGCTTTAAATGTTGTCAGGTAATTCACGAAACTGTTCGTTTTCATCAGGATGACCTTGGCTCTGCCTGGCTCTTTGCATCCTGTATAATTCTTGAAATCATACTGACGATTTACAAGCAACCCAGTGGGGTTTGGATTTGGTATACTATGGGAGTCACATCTTTAAAATGAATCTGGGGCAGAATTAACATCGACGAGTAATTGAATCACCAGTCTGAGTCTGTTATATCCCTTCATTTGAAAGGTATTATTTGCTTCCTTTCAACCATGCTTTAGAGTACTGCTTCTTCTGATTTCCTGAAAATATTACATTTCTACATTTTCATTTTTAATTTATTTCACAGAGAAATACGTTTCATTCTACTTATTTGCTTATTAATTCAATAACTGCTAGATTAACTTAATCGTTCATGTTCAGATTACTCTGGGATGCGGTTAGACATTACAGATAGAACATAAACTCGCACGCCCACCTGTGTACACTATTTTATTGTCTGGAACAAAATTTATACCTTTCCTTTTCTAATCCTTATTTGCCTTTTATTCATTTTCCCATGAATTATTGCACTAGGACATCTAGTCCAGTGTTGAATAGGATGGGTGACAGAAAATGTGTTTTATTCCCAATCTCAGGAGGAGAACTTTCGATATCTCCAATATCGATGACTGAGCCATTGATTTCTTTCGGAAATACCCTACATCTCTTTCAAAAAGTTTATTCAATGACTAGTTCCCATGAGACTTGTAAGAACGAGGTTTTGTATTTTAAGGAACATTTTTGAGATATGTTTTCCCTCTTATGTTACTGTGATGAATTACACTGAATGCCTTTAAATGCCTTTAAAAAATACTTTAGAATAGTTTTAGATGCATAAAAAATGTTGTGAAGATCCCTTAGAGACCTCCCAAACACCCCACACCCCATGTCATCTATTACTAACATCTCACATGAGCATGGCGTGTTTGTCACACGGCTAACCGATATTGACACATGACTAATTAAAGTCTACGTTTTATTCACATTTCCATTATCCTGCTGCTGTCTCAGGATTCCACAGAGGATCCCACGTGACATGCAGCTGTCATGGCTACTTAGGATCTTCTCGCAACACGTTCTCAGATTGTTCTCGCTTTGACGAGTGCCCCAGTTTTGAGGAGAACCGGTCAGGCGTTTCGTAGATGGTCTCTCAAGTGGGTCCGCCAGTTCCTTACACTGGGGAGCAAGACCAGAGATGCGGAGCGCCTGCCTCGTCACGTCACGTCACGGCGGGCTGGTCCATCACTGCTCGAACCTCGATAACCCAGCTGAGGTGGCGCTTGTCACGGTCCTCCACCGCGAAGTTACTGTCCCTCCCCGCTGCCACGTTCGTACTGGACTGTGCACAGCCCGCATCGAGGGACGATGCCCCTCCTGGCAGCCCAAGCGTCTACGAAGGTGATGTCACCTCTGCCGGAGAAATCTGTGTCCCCTCCCCCTCCTTGTTCACTCAGCTTCTTAATGTTTTTCTGCTAGTGTGGGCTCAGGGACATTTACTTTATACTTGGGGTTACCGTCCGATACTGTGCTACCCGTTTTGTTCAAACCGTTCCAGCGTCGGCCACTGGAAGCCCTTTCGGTTGGCTCCTGTGTCACTCTATGTGTGCGTGACTGGCATTTCCTTACTCTCTGGCACCACGAGATGCTCCTGGCTCACCTTCACGTTTCCCGCCCATTCACAGAACCAGCCATTCTGAAAGGGCCCTGGTTTGCTCTGTTGGGGACGGTATTTGAAACCACGGTCTGGCTTCCGGGTGTGGCTGCTGCCACTAGATTGTCACCGCATCCAGGCTGTCTCGGCTGACAGCGCAAGGGAATACGGGTGTGGACGGTGAAGTGTGCACACACGGCCTGTAAACACACACGCCTATAAACACGCACGCCTGTAACTACGTGCACAGGTAAACGGGAGCTCGCGCTGGGTGCTTCCAGCGGACCCATGATCCGGGGGTCGCCCTAAGCTCTCCTTGCCTGCGACCTTCCACCTCGCGCCATCTACCGACCGTTTACAGCGTGCACGCTAGTGGCTTCAGAGCTGTTGGCCTGCACAGCAGACACAGCTCCGCCAGGCAGAGGGCCGTGCACATCACCCGGTCTGAAGGTCGCACTCACGGAAGGTCACTGGGGTCGGCGTTCTCTCTTTCCGACCCCATCTGGGAGGCTGCTTCACACGCTGTGTGCCACCCTGGGCCCCCCACCCCCAACGATGTGTTAAACTTTGTATATATATTAAAGCTCGCTATTTGTGCCGTAAAGTTTGACAGATTTCGACACGCGCAGGGCATCAGTCCACGCTGTCCAGCCTCGGACGCAATAGGCCACAGTGCTTTGTGCACTTGGTCCCTGTCCTCGCATGGTCAACCACCGACATGGGTACTGTGTCCTTAGCCTGGCCTTTTCCGGAACGTCGCACGGGTGCACACGCACTGTCCACACGCTGTCCAGACTGGCCTCTCTCACTCAAGATGGATTTAAGGTTCACACGTCTTTTTCTAGATGTGGCTGTGCCGCGGTGTTTTTATTAATTCACTCACGTAAGGATATCTTTTCTGCTAAAATTTGGCAACTATGAATAAAGCTGTTCTACCCTGTGATTTTCGTGTGGACCTAAGTTTTCAACTCATCTGAGTAAACACCTAGGACATCGGCTGGGTGTGGGGCGGGACACTTCGCTTTCTAAGAGCCTGCCACGCTGTCCGCCAATGTGGCTGGACTATTCACTGCCAGCATTGGTGACAATTCCTGTTCCTTGCATCTTCACCGACTTTTGGCATCGTCGGTCCTTTGGATTTTAGCCATTCTCCTAGGCGTGTAGTGGTACTTTTAAAAAATTTCCATTTCCCTAGCGACAGATAATGTGGAGCATCGTTACGTGTGTGTGTCACCTGTATGTTCCTGTGGTGAGGTGTCCATTCAGGACTTCTGCCCATTTTTAATGAGTTGTTTTCTGACTACTAAGCTTGCGGGAAAGCTTCATCAGATGTGTTTAGAAATCATTTTCTCCCAATCTGTGTCTTATCATTAATTGAACAGCATCTTTTACCAAAACAGAGTTTTCAATTTAATAAAATCCAACTTATGGTTTGTTTTTTTTTTTCGTGGCTTGTGCTTTTGGTGTGATATCTAAAAATCCATCACAAAACCCAAGGTCACATAGATTTCCTCCTGTGTTTTCTTCTAGGAGTTTTATGGTTTTGCATTTCACTTTGGTTCTATGGTCGGCCTTGAGTTAATCTTTATAACACACGTGAGGTTTGCATCTAGGTCCCCTTTTTGCATAGGGACATCCCATTGTTCTAGTTTCGCTGAAAAGTCTATTTTTATGCTTTGAATTGCCTTTGTGCTAAGATCAGTTAAATATACAGCCTGTATCTCTATTCTGAACTATCGATTGATATGTCTATTCACTTGCCAATACCACACTGTCTTGATGGCGGTAGATTAATGGTAAAAGTCCTGAAACGGGTAGTGTGAGTCCCCTGAATTTCTTCAGCAGTATTGAGCTGGTTGACTCTATTCTCGACTTTCTGTGCAAACATTAGAGCCAGTTTGTTGAGGTCTACAAAATAACTCGATGGGATTCTGAACAGGATTGCGTCGAATCTGTAGGTCAAGGTGGGAAGAGTCGAATTGTTAACAATATTGAGTCATCTTCATCCACCGAGAATACAGAATGTCTGTCCACTATTTGTCTTCTTTGATTTCTTTCATCAGAGTCTGACATTTTCCGCATTTGGGCTATATATTCTTTTTTCTACATATTCATTGGTTTTTCTTTTTTTTTTTGGTCTAAATGGCATTTTTAAAAATTTAAACTTCGAATTGTTCCCTGCTGACATAGCGAACAGCACATGGCATCTTATAACCTATGCCCTTTAACATGGTTACACTCGCTGAGCTTCGGGAGGATTGGTTTTGTTTTGTAGATTCTCTGGGATTCTCTACATAGACGCTCATGTCACCTCCAAATAGAGACATTTTATTTCTCCCATTTCCTGTCACATTACGCCCGCTAAGGTTTTTAGTAATGTGGCACATAGGACTGATGCGAGGCAGCCTTGCCTTTCTCCTCGAACGGC
This sequence comes from Pteropus vampyrus, assembly GCF_000151845.1. Classification (NCBI taxonomy): domain Eukaryota; kingdom Metazoa; phylum Chordata; class Mammalia; order Chiroptera; family Pteropodidae; genus Pteropus; species Pteropus vampyrus. Next base: position 14,374 of record NW_011889736.1, read on the forward strand.
TCCAAGTCTGACCAGCAAGTAGGTGAGAAATTTCCTGGATCCCTAGTTCACTGACTGAGGTCTTATCGTGAATGAGCATTGGGTTTTGTCAACTATCTTTATGGAGTTTATTGGCATGATCGCGTGATTTCTCTTCTGTAGCATTTGGATGTGATTACATTGATTTTGAATGTTAAAAAAGCCTCGCACTTGTAATAAATTCCACTTGGTTGCGGTGAAGTTTTTTTCCTATACATTGGACTGGATTAGCTAATATGTTGAGGATTTTTATGTCAATACTCGTGACAGATACCACTCTACAGTTATCTTTTCTTATAATGTCTTTATCTGGTTATGAGTTAGAATAATAATGGGTTAATGAGTTAGCAAATGTCCCCTCTCTATTTTCTGGAAGAAATGGTGAAACATTGGTATTATTTCTCCCTTAAAAGCTTGATAAAATGTACCAGTAAAGCCACCTGGGTTTAAGGATTCCTTTTTGGAAGGTTATTAATTATTAATTCAATTTACTTGATATATTAGGGTTATTCAGGATACGTACTTTTCCTTGTGTGACTTTCTGTTGTCTGTGTCTTTCAAGGAGTTGGTCCATTTCACTGAAGTTATCCAATTTGGGGGCATAAAGTTGTTCTTAGCATTCTCTATCCTTTTAATATCCATGGGATCTTAACTGATGACTCTATTTCTGATACTGCTCATTAGTGTCTTCTTTGCTTGGCCTGGCTAGAGGTTTGACCATTCCATTGATTTTTTTTTTTAAAAACTATCTCGTTTTTATTCATTTTCTCTGCTACTTTCCTGTTCTTCAGTTCATTGCCTTCTAATTATCATTTATTTTCTTTTACTTGCTTTAGGTCTACAGTGTCTCTATTTTTCTAAGGCGCATGCTTAGCTTATGAATTTTAGATATTTTCTTTCCTGAAATATGAATTAAATGTTTAAAAATGTCCTGTAAGCAATGCCTTAGCTGCATCCCACAAATTATGATAGAATTTTTATTTGGACTTAGTCCGAAATAATTTTAACCTAACGATTTCTTTTTTATTTGACGTATCTGTTATTTAGAAGTGTACCGTTTTAATCCAAATATTTTGGGATTTTTCAGCTTTACCTTTACTGATTTCTAGCTTTATTCCATTGTTGCCTACAGACTTACTTTGTATGATTTCTATTATGTTTGCTAAGGTCCACTCTATGGCATATGAGATCCGTCTCGGTGAACGTTCCGTGTGAGCTGTAGAAGAACACGTATTTCTCTGCTGGTGGAGGAGTCTAACGTCAGTCGGGTACACTGATGGGTAGTGCTGCTCAGATTACCTGTATGTTGATTACCCGTATGCTGATTTTCCACCTGCTTATTCAGTCACTGCCAAGGGGTGAAGTCTCTAATTATAATAGTGGATTTGTCTACCTCTCCTTTTACGTCGTACATCCTAACGCTCTGTTGTTAGGGGTCTACACGTCTGTGATTGTTCTAGCTTCTTGCAAAGTTGACCATTTGTTGTTCTACAATGCCGCTCTTCACGCCTGATAACCTCCCTCATCCAGACGTCTGCATCACCTGAAATTAATCTAGCCACCCCGGCTAGTTTGATTAGCGTATCTTTGTCGATCTTTCTACATTTATCCTATCTAAATCTTGAATTTTTAAAGTTTCTTGAAGACGACATTTAGTACAGACTTGCTTTCTTTGCCCATTCTGACAATCTCTTTTAATTTAAACCATTCATTTAAAATAATTATCAATTTCGTGGGATTACTATCTTCTGTATTTATCAATTTCTTAGTCATTACATTACTATCTTTTTATCCCTAGTTTACTGTCTTCTCTGCTTTTAGTTGATCCTCTCAGCATATTACTATTTTTCACCTTTTCCCTGGTTTTCCTAGAACTTACAATACCCATTTTCAATTAATCCAAACTCACTGTCAAATCACACTCCATCCCCCACGTGCAGCGCAGGCGCATCGCGTCAGTTTGCGGTTTCTCCCTCCCATCTCTCGTGACATCGTTTTCATTTATTTCACCAGCCAGGTGCCATGCTCGCCCAAACCACTGCTACTGGGATTTCTTTAGGAAATGTTAGGATTTATGGATGACGGAATAGTGACTTCATTTTACCCCATTTATTCTTTTGCTGATGCTATTTTCTTTAAGGAGATGCAAGTTTCTGTCCTTTATAATTTTGCTTCTGCCTAAATAACTTTTTAGACATTTCTTGTGCGAGGCTCTACCAGCAAGAAGGCCCTCGTTCTTGGTTTGTCTGAGAGTCTGATTTCTCCTGTACTGTGGAAGGAAAATTTCGTTTGAGATAGAGTTCTGGGTAGATGTTTTTTCCTGCGACTTTAAATGTTTCGTTCCTCTCTTTCCCACTCCGTGACTTCTGGTGAGAAGCGCACTGTAATTCGCTGTAACTGTCTATAGGCGACACACTGTGTTCTCCTAGCTGCTGTCAAGAGTCTGTCTTTGGTTTCCCGCAGCCGAGTCGGGTGAGCCCAGGCGTTACTGCCCTTATTTCTCCCTTTTCATTTTCCCAGCTCTGCGCCGACTTCCTGCACCTGTGGTTTGGTGTCTGTCCTTCGTCTTAGAGCCACCTTGGCCGTTCTCTCTCCTCACATTTCTTCTGGTCCGCGCTCCTTCTTCACTCCCACTATTCCAACTGTCTGTTACAACCGGGCATTCCCTTCTGACTCTCCGATTGTTTTTCATTTTGTGAGATTTCTGAGCTACCCACGCCCGTGTTCTCCTTGCCTGTTGGGAGCATCCTCTGTTCAGGCGACGGGGCTTTGGGTTTCTAGCATTTCCCTCTGGTTCTTACCCCTAGTTCTCATCCCTCTCCTTAGGAAACGCACGTGATCTTGCATGGCGCCTTCTTCTTCCATAAGAGCCCTTAACGGAGTAGTCACAGTTATTTTAAATTCTCTACTTACTTGACAATCTCGGCATCTGCGTCCCGAGCTGGGCTCCACTAAGGGCTTTGTCTCTTCACACTGTTCTGTCTTTTTCTTGCCACGTGGCACGCACTGTAATTCTTTTCTGAGTTATATCCGATATTAAGGATTGAGATAAAAAGGCCTTTAGGGCAGGAGTTGCGTGCTGTGTTGCTAGAGGTATCGAAAGTGTCGGATTCCTTGAGCGAGTGTCTCTGCCTCCTCTCCTGACTCCGGTCTTCGTGCGTGCTCTTCCTCTAAGAGAGCCGGCGTCTCCAGCTCCTCCGGCCGATGTCAACCGTCGCCACTCTGATGCGTTGTTACGCTCGGCGGGAGGGTCAGTTGTGGGGGATAGCAGGAATAAGCCTGCTTTGGTGCGCCTGCGTTTCGGGATTGTGACCTCAACGAGTACTTCTCTGGTAGCATGGCTGACTTCCTCCTTGACCCTAGCCTTTGTCCTTGCTCTAATGTCCCCAGTCTATTTCCTCAAAGCATCGACCTCTGTTGACATGAGTGTGCGTGCGAGTGTGTGCGTGGGGGCGGGGCTGAGACAGGATGGCTAGGGGAGGCGGTCTGCAGGGAGAGGGATGAATGTCCTTCCCCTGGAGACTAGGACAGTCGGTGGATGGAAGATTCTGTGCGTATCCCACAATCCCTCTCCTCCCAGCACAGAGCCGCGAGGGGTCTTTCTCCAGTCCTTAGCAGGGGAAGCCTGCGAGGGTCTTGTAGCGAAGGCCTGGGAAGTATGGGTGTTCCTGGGGGTCCCTGCCTCTCACCCCCTCCGCCTCCCGTCCGGCTTTGCATCTGCGCCCCTGTCCGAGCGTTCCCACCACCTCGTGGCTTGTTTCAGCCTACTGCGTATCACCCGAATTTTGGGGGATGAGTCTGTCTCTCAGGCTTGGTGGCAGCTTTCCCTGCGACCTCAGGTCTCTGGCAGATCCGAGAAAGTCGCTGGATTTTCATTTTGTCTACCCTTATCTTGTAAGGACAGAAATGACTTCCCAGCTCTTCACATGTCCAAGTTGAAAACAGAAGTTTTTGAGAAATGTATGAATGTAAAAGGTGACTTTTCATTATGGACGTGAACCCCAAACGGTTCTAATGTATTTTAAATATTTTATGTAATTTGATGTCCTATTATTTGTTTAGACTGTTTGCATCTATATTCGTATTAGCCGATGTCCTGTAAATTCATTTCCTACAGTGTCTTGCTAGGGTTGGGCACTCGATGAAGCTACTGTGAGAAAACAAGAACTGACATATTTTTCTTTAAATATTTCTGAAAATCCACTAGTGAGAATATGTAGGCCTGGAAAATTCTTGTTTAGAAAGATTTTCATTACGGACTCCACGTCTTTAACAAGTATGGGGCAATTTATATTTCCTATTTTTTTGTGATTTTTTCCGCCAGTCATGTTTTTTAAGGAGTTTCCCCATTTCACCAGTATTTTAAAAACTGTCCTTTATACTCTTAAAATATCCTTTATACTCTTAAATTTTTCAGTTAGGAAAAATCGCAGCCATCCATGAGCGCATGCAGAGCCTCCAGGCGGCCGCGGCCGCGGCTCCACGTTCCCGCTTTTCCGCTCCCCACGCCTTTCCAGGCTTTGACGGCGACATAACAGGGCCGCCCCGGCCTGAACGGCATCGCCCGCGCACCCAGGGTCGAGCACACCTCGGGAAGCTGTAGAAGTGGTCCGAACTGGGTTTCGGCTCGGTGCCCAGAGACCACCACCCCCTGGCGGCCCGGCTCAGTGACGATCTGCAGTTGGACCAACGAGTGTCGCCTATTTCCATGGCCGAGGGGACCCTTACCACCTTCCACCTCTCTCTCCACTGCCTACACGGTTCCTGCCCCACGCTTCACGTCCCGCAAGCATTCTTAGGGCAACTGGTCACAGAGGCACCCTAGAACGTCAGCTTTGAAACCAGAAGTTCCGAATCAGACCCAATATGCACGCTTTTCAGACGTTGTTTGCCTGGGAATGGATGGAGGAGGCGAAACGTGGGTTTGCTCTAAAGGTTCCACGATGGACTTCTACGGAACGCTGGCG
>NW_011889736.1:19408-30481 GCF_000151845.1 Pteropus vampyrus
TTTCTTGCCACGTGGCACGCACTGTAATTCTTTTCTGAGTTATATCCGATATTAAGGATTGAGATAAAAAGGCCTTTAGGGCAGGAGTTGCGTGCTGTGTTGCTAGAGGTATCGAAAGTGTCGGATTCCTTGAGCGAGTGTCTCTGCCTCCTCTCCTGACTCCGGTCTTCGTGCGTGCTCTTCCTCTAAGAGAGCCGGCGTCTCCAGCTCCTCCGGCCGATGTCAACCGTCGCCACTCTGATGCGTTGTTACGCTCGGCGGGAGGGTCAGTTGTGGGGGATAACAGGAATAAGCCTGCTTTGGTGCGCCTGCGTTTCGGGATTGTGACCTCAACGAGTACTTCTCTGGTAGCATGGCTGACTTCCTCCTTGACCCTAGCCTTTGTCCTTGCTCTAATGTCCCCAGTCTATTTCCTCAAAGCATCGACCTCTGTTGACATGAGTGTGCGTGCGAGTGTGTGCGTGGGGGCGGGGCTGAGACAGGATGGCTAGGGGAGGCGGTCTGCAGGGAGAGGGATGAATGTCCTTCCCCTGGAGACTAGGACAGTCGGTGGATGGAAGATTCTGTGCGTATCCCACAATCCCTCTCCTCCCAGCACAGAGCCGCGAGGGGTCTTTCTCCAGTCCTTAGCAGGGGAAGCCTGCGAGGGTCTTGTAGCGAAGGCCTGGGAAGTATGGGTGTTCCTGGGGGTCCCTGCCTCTCACCCCCTCCGCCTCCCGTCCGGCTTTGCATCTGCGCCCCTGTCCGAGCGTTCCCACCACCTCGTGGCTTGTTTCAGCCTACTGCGTATCACCCGAATTTTGGGGGATGAGTCTGTCTCTCAGGCTTGGTGGCAGCTTTCCCTGCGACCTCAGGTCTCTGGCAGATCCGAGAAAGTCGCTGGATTTTCATTTTGTCTACCCTTATCTTGTAAGGACAGAAATGACTTCCCAGCTCTTCACATGTCCAAGTTGAAAACAGAAGTTTTTGAGAAATGTATGAATGTAAAAGGTGACTTTTCATTATGGACGTGAACCCCAAACGGTTCTAATGTATTTTAAATATTTTATGTAATTTGATGTCCTATTATTTGTTTAGACTGTTTGCATCTATATTCGTATTAGCCGATGTCCTGTAAATTCATTTCCTACAGTGTCTTGCTAGGGTTGGGCACTCGATGAAGCTACTGTGAGAAAACAAGAACTGACATATTTTTCTTTAAATATTTCTGAAAATCCACTAGTGAGAATATGTAGGCCTGGAAAATTCTTGTTTAGAAAGATTTTCATTACGGACTCCACGTCTTTAACAAGTATGGGGCAATTTATATTTCCTATTTTTTTGTGATTTTTTCCGCCAGTCATGTTTTTTAAGGAGTTTCCCCATTTCACCAGTATTTTAAAAACTGTCCTTTATACTCTTAAAATATCCTTTATACTCTTAAATTTTTCAGTTAGGAAAAATCGCAGCCATCCATGAGCGCATGCAGAGCCTCCAGGCGGCCGCGGCCGCGGCTCCACGTTCCCGCTTTTCCGCTCCCCACGCCTTTCCAGGCTTTGACGGCGACATAACAGGGCCGCCCCGGCCTGAACGGCATCGCCCGCGCACCCAGGGTCGAGCACACCTCGGGAAGCTGTAGAAGTGGTCCGAACTGGGTTTCGGCTCGGTGCCCAGAGACCACCACCCCCTGGCGGCCCGGCTCAGTGACGATCTGCAGTTGGACCAACGAGTGTCGCCTATTTCCATGGCCGAGGGGACCCTTACCACCTTCCACCTCTCTCTCCACTGCCTACACGGTTCCTGCCCCACGCTTCACGTCCCGCAAGCATTCTTAGGGCAACTGGTCACAGAGGCACCCTAGAACGTCAGCTTTGAAACCAGAAGTTCCGAATCAGACCCAATATGCACGCTTTTCAGACGTTGTTTGCCTGGGAATGGATGGAGGAGGCGAAACGTGGGTTTGCTCTAAAGGTTCCACGATGGACTTCTACGGAACGCTGGCGTCGCCGGGAGCCACAGGCAGCATCCACTGTCGCGAGGAGGATTTTCGCTCTGCTTTTACAGGACGTTTCTGGCCTGTGTATTTCATTAAGTGGCATATTTCCCGCCGCGGCACGCCAGCGTGGTCCCTGGCAATTCAGGAGACGAAGGTGTTCTTCGCTGAGGGTTTAGCTCCGCTCCGACTGCGCACGAAAGCAGGTCAGAACCGTTCGCTGCCTGACGCATGCGACGCCGGAGCCGGAGGCGGGGACAGGCAAAGCAGCGGCGTGTGTGGAGGCGCAGGGCTTGCGACGGGGACTCCGCGTGAACGCCGCACAGGTGAGCTGCTCGGCCACCAGGGCAGCGCATGTTCCGAGGCGCCCTGCCTGGTCTCTACATGAGACTTTTTCTCAGTTAAGTGGGTCTACACGTCTCCCAAGAAGCCACACAGATGGCCAAGAGGCGTGAGAAGACACCCAATGTCACCAGCTACGAGAGAAATGCAAACCAAAGCCGCAGTGAGACGACGCCTCACACGTTACGATGGCTGTCACCAACGAGACAAGTCACGGCAGTGCCGGACAGGCTGTGGGGCCAAAGGACCCCTCGGACACCGCTCGTGAGAATGCAAGTTCGTGCAGCTACTATGGGAAACAGTATGGAGGGTCCTCGAAAATTAAGAACAGAACTACAATGATCCAGCGATCCCTCTTCTAGGCAGCTACCCGAAAATTCGGAAAACATTGATCCACGAAGATACATGTACCCCGATGTCACTGCAGCTTTATTCACGGTGGCCGAGACACGGAAACAACCGGAATGCCCTTTGAGAGATGACGGATGAAGGAGACGCGGTCCATACATACGGCGGGATGTGACTCAGCCATGAGAAGAGATGAAATGCTGCCACTTGTGACGACATGGATGCGTCCGGAGATCATCACGCTGAGCGAAATAACTCAGGAAAACTGAGACCCGGACGGTTTCACCCGCATGAGGGATAAAAGCTCAAAGCAAGAAATGAACAAGAAAAACAGACTCACGCACACAGACGACAGGCGAGTGACCAGAGGGAAGCGGGGAGGAGGGAGGTGGATGAGGGTGACGGGGTCACGCGGATGGTGACGCAAGGTCTGACTTTGGGTGGCGATCACACAACATGATGTACATACGACATGTTACTGAATTGTACACTTGAAACCTATACAGTTTTATTAATGTCATCCAAATCAAGTTAAAAAAATAAGTGGACCTAAGACTTACACTGCTGTACGTAAGAAGGGTGACAGACACAGGGTAAAGCATGTGGCCGGTATACGGCAAGACCTCCACGCACAGAGAATATTAATCAAACAACGAATCATCCCTCAAAACAAGGAGCCGTCAGTGTAAGTGCATGCAGTATCATATGTTTAAAAACATCCATCCGTACCTCAAAAATTAAATCTTTCCCTAATTTTAGCTGTGGGCTCTCTCCAGATACAACTGTCTGTCTCACTGAGCTGACATCTACAGGGAACTTCCCGTAGCAGGCATGGAACATGTCCTTGGCCCACGACCCACCCACGACTCACCGATGCGCCCACCCATGCGATGATGCATCCACGCACCCACCCATGTTTTTGGCGACCCACTCGACAGACGGCATTGCAGCCCCTACACCAGGGATTGGACCAGACATGAGAAGAACACGATCCTGACTCCGGCCGCTTCCATGCGACACAGCGCAGTGCTGACCGTCACCATCGCCCTGTGCGCTCCGTGTCACATCCACCTGCGTCTGACATACACCTCCAATGAGCTTTCTTCTGTCCTTTGAACATCACACACCTTTTCAAACGCACTGAAACGCACGCCAGACGGAAAGGGTGGGCGGCGTGTGCATGAAAACGCACGTTCTCGAAACCTCACAGCTTCTCGCGTGCAGATGTGACGCACGCAGGGGACCGTACAGGTGAGACGTAAAGTCGCTCGTGCCTCTGATCGTCCGCTAACTCATTGGAGTGCGGAGGTCGCATCGACTGAGCACGTTCCGTGCTGCGACGTGTGGGAAGCAGACGTCGGAACGAGAGAAGCGACGGAGCTCCCGCTTATCAAGGACGACGGACGATGGCCGTGCCGGCGATGCAGGTGGCGGCTGCGTGAAGCCACGCACGGGTCTAAGAGTCAGGACACAGCTGCTTCCCGAAGACAGTATGTTTTTCCTGCTTCTCCCTCAGTTCCGGTGATGACGACGGAGCAGAGGCCGGCGGGGCCTTCTCGGAAGCCGGGGATGTGCTGAGGGCGCCCCGTGCTCTCACGCCGGCTCTGGCCATCTCGGGCAGGATTTTGGGGACAGGAACCGGAGGCAGAAAATACCCGGCGCTGCCATTTCAATCGCGTAAATATGACGCGCGGCCGGCGCGGTCCCCCGTGACGCACCCGGGGCACCGGGCCCTGCTTCCCCGAGCCGAGAGTTGCCACCGTGCCTGCGACTACGACTGAAAAATCTGCGCTTTGCCATCAGGTCGCCTGGCGTCTAAGGCCCCGTGGAGACAGCTCCCCCGTGAAAGCCGGACGGGAAGAGCTGGATCGAGCGCCCCGCGACCTCACCCCAGTCGGGCGTCCCTGCGGTCCGCCCCCAGGCTGTACCGCACGGGTGGTGGCATGTGGAGTTGAGAACGCCACTGGCGGTAATTATCAATACGACACACGGTCATCTGACTTGCGTGAGAGCACGCGGTGCACGGGGGACGGGTGGTGGCGTTTCTACTGTGTGGCTGCCTGGCCACATCTGCAGCTAAGCCCCTTTCCCTTTCTCTCTGGGACATTCGCCTCCAGACTGCGAGGAGTCGGCACAGCTGGCAATCGTGGGGTTCCATCCCTCCACTGGGGACACCGCCAGACAACCCGCAATGTCCCTTCCTGAGTCACTGAACACCGCGGTGACTCGAGCCCAGCCCACCCTCCTGGACTTCCAGAGAGAGGAGAGAAAGGTCCACGTTTCACTAAGATCGCCAAGCAGCTAAATGAACTTCGGGCTTCGAATGGCCCTCTGTGCCGCCCACAGAGAGAATCAAGCGGCTGCGGGATTAAGCGAAGCCAAGAAACCGGTGGCCGTGATGAGCAAGCACGAAGCCAGACCCCTCCGGGTCCCGGCTCACGGGTCCCACCGAGATGGGGGTGACGCCCACCGTGGCCACACGAGCATATGGCTTCCCGAGCTCTGCGTTAGGGTACCACTCTGCAGAACTGTCACTTGTCACAGGGATCTGAGCAAGACAATTACGAGGAAGAGCAAAAAAGAGCTAATAGTATCTCAAGATTAAGAATGATAACATTTCCAGAATGTTTCTGGAACAATTCTTATTCTGAACAGAACGCTGTCAGTGGGGAGGGATGCAGAGCGGTGGAAAGGTGGCTCTACCAAGCAAGAGGTGACAACTGAGCTCTGATACTTAATTAACTGTTGGTCACACGGTGTCGAGCGCTGCTAAACAGGATGCGGTAAGGAAATGAATTCAATCATTGGACTTTGTGTCATTTAATGTACCTGTACGGATGCCATAAATGACTGTGCGAGTGTAATAAGCAACCACGGGATTAAAATTTCAGCTTGTGCCAACGACGTGGAGCCGGCCTGTGGGCAGCACCAAGGCGTAACGGTTAAGCACACAGTTCCGCGGTTCTGACCCATCCGGCCTCAAACCCTGTCCCAACCAGTTCTGCGAGGCCCCGGACCTTGTGGCAGGTCCTGGTGTCTGCTCCAAGCCCATCCAGCCAGCTTGACCTCTGCACAGCCGGTCACTACACCAAGGGCAGTGTGAGCACCCTTGCGACTTAGACGCACATGTATACTACAAATGCCTGTCAAATTTGTAACGTCCTCATACATACCCCACGGAGTGATTAGAAGTTTTTAAATATGAGGTTTACAAACATCTTAGCACAGAATGTACTCGTGTTAAATGTGCAGTCAATATAGCAAGACATTTGTTATAGCCGTTGTCTTACTGCATAAAGAAAGATATGCTATTTTCTTCTTTTAAACAAGGAAGACTCTGTTAAGTTAATCTCATAAGAAAAGTTTGTTTCACCATGTAATTTAAAGGTATGTGAGACACTGATCAAAACAGACATGAACGGTATCTTCTAAACGAATGGAACGGAAGAAACACAAGTTATATTAAAAAAAGATTAAAGTCAAATGAAACTGCACATTCGTTAAGAAAAAGATTTTTAAAAATAAAGAAAAAATTATAAAATGGCAAAGACAAAAACACTGCCTGTTATATAAATAAGACTAAAAGGGTTCTATTACTTTAAAAAGTCACATTAAATTAAAAAAAAACATGTAATGCAGTAAAATGTTTTACAAAAAAGGGCACGTCCAAGACTAATAAGAGATTTCAAAGAAAAATAAGACAGTTGCTCGTGATCAAGTCCGATCCATAAAAAGACAGAATTGATCCCATCTGAAGGTGAATATAGCATCCAATTTTAGGCAGAATCCGTAAGACTTAAGAATATCTACAGAGAAAGTTTAAAGGACCTTACTCAGGATTTGAGCAGTCACGGCAATGAAGACCCGAAGGACAGCTCACTACGTCTGTGGCTGGCTCCGGCTCTACCACTTCGCTCCCTGCTTCAGATCTCCCTGTCTACACACTTCTCCTAATTCCTTCCTGCACCATTTGGGGTTAATTAAGTATGTTGTATTATTACATTGTAATCCTGCAATTAGTTTTTTAGCTATTGCTCTCTGCATTTTTAGTGACTGTCATATGATTAAGCATGCACTTTTAAATTATCAGAGTCCACTCGGTTAATATAGTAGAACTTAATGTAAAATATAAGAACCAGGCACCACTAGTGACATTTATCACTGTCCCGTCCTGTGCAGTCTTTGTTATAATACAGATTGAAATTGCACATTATAATGCCCACATCCCAGTATTATAATTTTAGGTTTCAAAAATGATACAGCTTTCAATAAAGCCAATAACATGACAATAATTATGTAAGGTGCCAGGTGGGGACTAGACTAGAAGGGGGACCACTTCACGCATTAATGTCTTCCCACTGAGCCGTGTACCTGAAACTAATACGAAATATTGAATGTCAACTATAATTGAACAATTTTAAAAAGTGGGGTGAAAGGTGAAGGAGAATAAGAGGTTCAAATTTCCAGGGATAAACAAATAGGTCACAGGGATGTGGTGGACGGCATAGGAAATGTAGTCAATAATACTGCGATAGAGTCATGTGGTGTTAGATGGTTGCTGGACCTATCATGGTGGTCACGGCTGTGGTTGTATAGATGTTGAATAACTATGGTGTACACTGGAAACGAATGTAATATTTTGTTAGATCTTAATAAAAATCTTTATAAAATACGGCTTTCACACACTGAAAGATTAAAAACACCTTTTATATTAACCAACATATCTCCTAAATTATTTTTTCTGCCCACACGGCCTCTTTTTACTTCCAAGAATCAATTGAAACATATCCTTAAATGACTCAGATGTGGTATTAATATGTATGGACTATAAAGAACCCCTTAAAATATGTTCAAAATGATTTAAGGAAAAGAAATTTTCCTTAAATAAGGATATATGCAAAGAAATGAAAATTATAAAAATGAACCAACTGAAAATTCTAAAACTAAGAAAGACAAGAAGTGAAGCGAAAATTTTGAAGTAAAATCGGGATGAGCAGAAGAAATAGTCTGTGAACCAAAGACCCGCTCAATAGAGATCACCGCATTGGAAAATCAAACAAAAAAGATTTTTAAAAAATCTTTAGAGCATCACTAATCTATGTAAAAGTATAAATCACTCCAACATAGGTGCAGCTCATCACAATGAGCAGGGGGAGAGTAAAGAGAAAAACACTGGAATAAGTGAGGACTGAAAATATCCCAAATTGCATCAAGAGCATCAGTCTACGTATCGAGAAAGTTCAGTGAACACCAAACGAGATAAATACAAAGAAAACCATATGTACATGCAAAAATGCAGAGAAAACCTTGAAAGCAGACAGGGAAGAAGGCACATGAAATGCACATACATGACGACACGAGAGACGGCTGAATTCTCACCAAAAACCCTATGAAATAGTAAGGTAGTGACAGAAGAAAAAATGTCAACTCATGGTTTCACACTCACGAATGAAGGCGAAGTGCATCTTCAGACCCATGAGGGGTGAGAGCAGTTGTTGCCCCCACTGCAGGACGCAGAAGGAAGGTGAAGAGCGAAAGACAGAACCAGGAAAGAACCAAGGCAGAAATGGCGACTACACGAGATAAAACACCCTCTCTATTCAGGAAATACTGACTGTAGGAAAGGAAAACTGTAATAGATTTTATGCCCTATGTAGATAAAAACGTGACAAAAGAGTAGGACAACGGAGTTCTCAGTGTTAACTATTTTGCTGCAAGTTTTTTACACTTACATGAAGCCCACGATATTAACTCTAAGACTGTCATAATTAAAGGTACACAGTATACTCCCACGGGGACCCCTAGGCAAACAGACATAGAAGTACAGCTAAAATGTAAACAGAGAAGTTGACATAAAATACTAAAATATATTCAACTAATTCAAGACTTTACAAGCTATTCAATTTTTGCAAAATGAATGCAGCAAAGCAAGGATAACGGAACTAAAAAGGAAAAATAGCTAAATAGTAGGTGTAAGTCCAATTATGTTAATAAGCAAACTTAATGTAAATGGACGAAAAGTCCCTAAAAGATTTAAAATGCATTGATGGTTAATTAAACTGGATAAAAATGCTGTCTACAGAGAAACATTATAAATACAATGACAGGTTGAAAGTAATAAGATGAAAAAAGATTTATCGGAGAAACAATAAGCTAGGAAAGTGGGTATCATTATTCCAATACCGAAGTAGACGTCAAGACAACAAATATATCTACGGCGAAGGGAGACTATCAAATTAGGAAAAGAGAAAAGTCAAGAATCATGAGAGTCATAAAAGTATAAAAAATTGAAGATCTTCACACTTCCCAACTAATAGGGGAGACCAAGCAGTTATTTTAAGTGGAATAGTTAATTACTAAATATTTGAGGCTTTTCCTCATTTCTTATTACTGAATTACTTTTAATCTTCTTCTGGTAAAAGAAATTGCTCTGCAATATTTTGACTTTTTCATGCTCACTGAGGCTTGTGTTATGCTCTAGGCATTTGGTCTATCTACTTGAGTTATTTTTAATGCACATGTATTATTCCTTAAATAAAAATTTAAAGTAACATGAAATGTTTTAACTATCATTGACAACACTGTGTTATACACAATTTCTTAAGATGACAGATCTCATGTGTTCTTACCAAAATAGAATACATCAAAATAAATTGCCAAGGAAATGAGAAAACATTTGAATTAAATGATATTTAAAACACATCAAAATTTGTGGGATCTATTAATTCTGTTTTTATAGCCCTAAATATTTATATTATAATAGAAGAAAGATCCACAAGGAATGAGTCAGATTTCAGCCTTTAAGGAGCTACCACAGAAAAGCACATCAAATCAAGGTAAGAAGATGACATGTAGATAAGTTCGGAAATCAATAACATAGAAAACAGATTGACAATTTAGAATATTAGCAAAAGTTGGCTCTTTTAAACAACAAACGGGGATGGGGGGGCTGGAGGCTGGAAAGAGTGATCCAGGGGAATATTATACTACCTACATCGAGAATGTGAAAAGTGACATCTCCACGTATCTTACAGGTGTTTTAAGGTTGATAAAGCAATATTATGAACAACCTCACACCACTGAGTTTGACAAACCTAATGAAAAATACACAACCTACTAAAGCTGATATTAGATGAAACAGAAACACCAAATAATCCTATGTTATTCAATAACTTGAAATTGTTACTAAAAAAAACAAAAATCGTAAAGGAAACTCCAAGCTCAGATCAGGTCACTAATGAATTCTACCAGTCAGGCATTCAAGGAGGAAATACTAGCAAAATATATTTTATAGAGTCCAATGCCGAATTTGACACAAAAGAGAAAATCACAGCCTTAGCAAAGCAATTAGTTACCTAGAAGAAACACCCCTAAGACTGGCAGCTGATTTCTCAAAAGAAACCATGCAGGACAGAAGGCCTCGGCACAAAATATTCAACACGATGAAAACCCAGGATCTAGAACCAAGAATACTTTCTCCAGCAAAGCCATCATTTCGAGTGGGTGGACAAATAAAGAGCTTCCCAGACCAAACTAAGCTAAAGGAATTTATCAAGACCAAGATGGTATTACAGGAAATGTTGAAAGGGCTTCTTTCAGAAGGAAAAACATGTATCAAACACGGAAATAAAGAATGGTAATAACCACACTTCTATCAACAAGTCCCTCAAATGGAAGATAATTAAGGGCTCCAAGAGAGAGCGCGGCCGAATGGATAAGAAAACAAGACCCTACACACGCCGCCCGCAAGAGACTCGCGTCAGACTCAAAGGCGGACAGACTGAAAGTAAAGGGTGCAAAAATACATTGCCTTTATGAACCCAGTATCGAGCTGAATGAATCAAGACCAGGATCGCAGGATCTCATGTACATGTGGAATCTTAAGAGCAAAATAAACAACAACAAAAGTGGAAATAAACTCATACATACTGAGAATATCTTGAGGGCTACTAGATGGGAGGGGGTTGGGGGGATGAGGGAAAGGGAGGTACAAACGGACAGTTGCAGAATGGACACGGAGATGCAGAGCGCAGCTCGGGGAAGATGGCTACGAACGCTGTAACAAACACGTAAGGGGGAAGAGGGGTGTTAGATTTAGGGGGGCGATCGCTTCGCGAGTTATGTGGACTCATCACTATGCTGTACAACTGAAACTGGTACATCAGTGTGTGCCAGCTATAATTGAAAAAAAAAACATTGAATTGTACAATGTAAATATGAGCAACTGATCGCCTATTATTTTTCAATAAAGTGGGGGCGGGAAACTCACAGCCTTTAAGAACACTGATGAAAAATCCTTAAGTAACTAGTAGGAAATGAAAATAGAAACATGTACATATATAGGATAATAGTGACTCAGTAGAATTTATACCAGGAATGCAATGTTGGATTAACACTCAAAAATGGATCGA
>NW_011889736.1:30531-34054 GCF_000151845.1 Pteropus vampyrus
TGAAAATAGAAACATGTACATATATAGGATAATAGTGACTCAGTAGAATTTATACCAGGAATGCAATGTTGGATTAACACTCAAAAATGGATCGATGTAATTTCCCATAAGAGAATAAACAGGAAAACATGATGGTATCAATAAGTGCAGAAAAATATGCAATAAATTTAACACAGATTTACTTTAAGACTTATCTGGAAGCTGAGACTAGAAGTTTTTTAAAATGGTCAAGAGCATCCATGGAAAACAGTTAAAATCTTTAATGGTGAGAAGTCTCATACTTTTTCCTAAAGAAGACAAGGATATCCACTCACGCGTCTGCTCAGTTTTATAGTGGAAGCTTCTGGCAAGGCAGTCATAAAAACAAAGTGGGGAAGCTATGATGGCTTTAAGGGCAAGGAACAGCTATTTTTTATTAATGCATGACGGTCTGCTTATGTAAAAAATCATAAAGAATATAAACTAATTGCAAAAACAAGTTAACTTCATAGAGTAACAAGTAATAATTTTAAAAAATTAGTTTTGTTTTTATATAATACCAACAAATTCTGGAGAAAAAAATTTTGAAATGTTCATTTACAATATTACAAAGAGGGATATGGTTAGGAAGTACATTTACTGAAAACTACAAAGAATGCTCCTATCATGAAAAGTACAGATTTCTGTGAGAAATCAGATGACCCGACCCATTTTCATGGATCAGAAGACTCAACCTCGTTAAGATGTCGCCTGTCCCTAAATCGATTTATAAGTTTGACATAATCAAAATCAATATCGGCAGGGTTTTTTCCTTTTTTTTTAGGAAACTGACAAGTGAATGCAAAAAATTAAATGAAAACACCAAGGACCTCGTAGAGCCAGCTCCCTCCTCTGCCAAAACTTTCACATAGAACAACGGTTGGGACTCGCACTGACTGATTTCAGCTACTATGACGCTTCAGAGAAAGACATAAAAAGGGGAAAGGGGTCGAGAAGACACCCGCACACACAGCGGACCCGTGAACGACGAGGGCGGTCGGGGCGCCGACCTCCTGCAGAATCGAGGCTCCCCTGTAACTACGGTCAGTCGCCCTCACCTGTCGATCCCCACCCACGGAGTTCGCTCTTGCATAACTACTATGAACTGTGTAGGTCGATGTCACTGTGATCGATGAAAAAAAAAGTCCGCAGATAAGTGGACCCATGCGGTTCGAACCCCTGTTTTCAAGGGTCAACGGTATGGCCAATTTATTTGTGACAAAGGCACCAGGTATTTCCACAGAAGTCTTTTCTGCATGTAGTTCCTGAATAACTGGAGGAACACATGAAGAAAATGAACCTCGACCCCCTAATCGCACCACACACGAAAATAACTTGAGGTCAAAGTTATACTTATGTGTAGAAGTTATTAATATAAAGCTTCTAGAAAAAAACTAGAAGAACGTATTTGTAAAGTTGGGGTTGGTAAAGATTTAACGGTGAGTTTACAATAAGCACCAAAATAAAACAAACCGATAATGAACCTTCATCAAAATTCAAAATGTCTGCTTCTCGAAACACAATATCAAAATGAAAAAGTAGGGAGAAGACAATGGGGTTGGTTGCTTAATGGGAATGGATTTTATTCTGGGTGCTGTAAATGTTTTGAAATTAAAGACAATAATTGTACAACATAGTGACCCTATTAAATGCCACTGAACCGTGCACTTTAAAACGTTTAATTCTATATGAATTTCCTATCAATTAAAAAAATAACGAAAAGAAGAATAAATAACAGGGACAAATGATTAGAAAATCTGCGCTCTCTTATAGTTTAGAGCGCGTGGGCATTTAAAAAAAAGATATAGAAAACAGGAAAGTGTGAGCTACTTGATGGAAGAAACGTTTGCAACATACACATTGGGCAGGAAATGCGTGTCCTGATGATTTAAGATCCTTATGAAAGAATGAGTAAACAACCCCATTCAAGTGTCTGCCATTAAATATTAAAAAACGCTTCTCATCAACAAGAGGAGTTGCTGAATGCACTGTGAACATGCACAGCGTGAGGACCCCTCTGACTGGCCACACTGAGGGACCGGGCCCCTTGATGTTCAGTGGAACAAGCTGCAGAGCACGTCGAGACTGCCGCCATTCCCATCAGACGGCGACATGATGAACACGCGTGAGCCTGCCCACCTGTGACCCAGAAAACAAAGGCTGTCGACCGGAAACTGCTAGCTACCTCCGGGGGATGGATGGGAACAGGTGGGAAGCGGGGAGCCAAGGGGCCAGGGCAGAGTGGGAAACATCTCTCACGGTTCCAACCCAGAGCCACGGTAATGTCGCATGCATGCAAAAACGGTTAAAGTCGGCCATGAGGTGGCGGAAGTCAGAATGGAATATAAACGGTAAGAAACACGCTTAATTCTGTGGCTGATGTGTGTAGGGGCGGCGTGGGCGGGACTGACCTAAGGTACGTTTGAAAATCAGTGTGTCAACTGGACACCAAAGTTAAAGAAAAAAGAACTATATTTAAAAACTGTCCTTTTTTTTAGAGAGCTACCGCTTAGCAATTTTTAAAGTACTTATGTATATCCCAGATGAAAGCAATAATACATGTGGCTAATTACATTACTAGATAATTAAATAAGAAATATGCTAACATATTCAAAATAGTTAAAAACTGGAAAAAAAGCAGATGTCCAAAGGAAAATGGATAAACCAATTATAGTATGCCCATTCAATGTAATGTTACTCTGCAACTAAAAACAAAAACTATTAAAAACCTACTGATATAAGGAATAATACGGATGAATCTCAATATCAAGATGAGAAGAAGCCAGACACATACTGTGTGATGCCACTGTATTAACCTCAAGAGCAAAACCACCCTACGATAACAGAAATCAGAACATTGTCCCCGAGTTAAGCTTGGCTAGAAGGAGGCGACAGGAGGCTCTCGGGAACAGAAAGCCTCCACCTGAATCAGGTGGTAGTTACACAGGCACGCACTCGTAAGAAAACTCAGAGTCATACGATCAACATCTGTGCATTCAACTATGCGAATTTTACCCATGTAAAAATGTAAATATTAAAAATAAAAAAACTCCTCATATAAAGGTACGATCTGCCAGAAAGAGTAAAATATTTATGCATTACATAAATATGTAGAAGAAAATTAGAGAACATCATTAAAGTGTGTATCTATCCATACATTCGGTTTGGGGTCTGTTTCTCAAAGGCAAAACAAGAAACTATAACATCAGCTGAGTCTAAGAAGTAAAAAGTAAAATAGTAAAATATTTATGCATTACATAAATATGTAAAAGGAAACTAGAGAACATCATAAAGTGTATACCTATCCATGTATACACGGTTTGGGGCGTGTTTCTCAAAGGCAAAACAAGTAACTAACACCAGCTGAGTCCAAGAAGGGGAATTGGGAGGCTATGGAGACAGAATTGAGAAAGGAAATTACCTTTCACTAAATATCCTTCTGTAAATTTTAAATTTTGGAGCATATCATTTAAAAAATATATGTTAAATATACTTAAAATGTATA
>NW_011889736.1:37039-47063 GCF_000151845.1 Pteropus vampyrus
GGAAACCATTAAAAACCGGTCATAAATGAAGAATAACCGAAATGAAGAATACACTAGTGGAAATCAACAGATTAGATGAAGCGGCGGGTCAAACCCATGACTCGTGAGGCAAAGTAGCAGAAAATACCCAGAGTGGAAACAAACAAACGGAGTTTAGAAAGACGGCACGGAAGACGAATGACACCAAGAACTGATAAACCACGAGAAGATAAACAAAACCGATGAACTCTGAAGACTCAAGGAAAAAAGAGGACCAAATAAATCAGATCAGAAATGAAACTGAAGTGACAACTGACCCCACAGAAATACAAAGGGTCGTAAGAAAATACTATGAGCAGTTAGTCATAGGCCATCCCAACAAACATACGTCCTGTGAATTTCACCAAACATTTAAAGGAGAATTAATAATATCTATTCTTGCCAACCACTCCAAAAAATTCAAAAGGAAGGAAGGCTCTCAAGTTCGTTTTATGAGGCCACCAGCACCCTGATTCCAAAGCCAGACAAAGACACTACAAAGAAATTTATAAGCCAACATCCCGGATGAACATAGGTGCAAAGAATCCAACAAAATATGAATGAAGCTAATTCAGCAAAACATTAAAAATATCATACATCGTGATCAAGTTGGACTTACTCTTGGGATGCAAGGTTGGTTCAATATGTGCAAATCAATTAAGGTGACACCACATAAACAAAATGATAAAAATCATACGAGTACATCAATAGATGCAGACAAAATCCAGCATGCGTTTAGGATAAAAACACTCAGTAAAGTGGGAACAGAGGGAACATATCTCAACACAATGAAGGCCACGTATGATAAACCCACAGCTAACACCACACTCAATGCGGAAAGGCCACAAGCGGTTTCCGTAAGATCAGGAATGAGACAAGGATGCCCTCCACCACTCTGCTCAACATTGTATTGGAAGCCCTAGCCACAGCCATCAGTCAAGAGAAATGAAAGGCATCCTAATTGGAAAAGATTGGGTAAAACTGCATTATTTGCAGATGACATAATACTGTATAAAGAACCTTAATCATCACAGCAAAAAACTGTTATAACTAATGAACGGATGTGGTAAAGTAGGAGAATACAAAAGTAGTACTCAGAATCAGTTACATTTTTATACACCAATGACGAACTATCAGAAAGAGAAAGTCAGAAAACAATCCCAATTACAACTGCACCAAACAAAATAAAATACCTAATCTGTACTCAGAAAAATTATAAGATACTGAAGAAAGAAACTGAACAAGATACAAATAGATGGAAGCACGTATCATGCTCGTGGGTAGGAAACATTAACATCTTTCAAATGTCCACACTACGCAAAGCAACCTACAAATTTAATGCAATCTCTATCATAATACCAATGGCGTTTTTCACAAAACTATGACAAAGAATCCTAAAAATTATATGGAACCACGAAAGACCCCAAATAGCCCCAGCAATCTTGAGAAAGAAGAACAAAGTTGGAGGTATCACACTACTTGATTTCAAACTATACTACTAGGCTACAGTCACCAAAACAGCATGGCAGAGGCACAAAAACAGACACATAGGTCAATGGAAAAGAATAGAGAGCCCAGAAATAAACTCGCACTATATGGTCACTTAGCCTATGACAAAGGAGGAAAGACCATGTGATGGGGTAAAGTCAATCTATTCAATAAATGGTGCTAGGAAAACTGGACAGATAGATGCAAAAAAATATATGAAACAGGATCCACCTTCTAACGCTACATATAAAAATAAACTCAAAATGGATTAAAAACTTAAATTTAAGATCCAAAACCATAAAACTTCTAGAAGAAAACAGATGCAGTATGCTCTTAGTAACATTTTCTGATGTATCTCCTCAGGCAAGGGAAACGAAAGAAAAAATAAACAAATGGGACTATATATATCAAACTGAAAGTTTCCACACAGCAAACCATAATTTAAAAAAAAAAAAAAAGGCCCAATGAAACGGAGAAAATATTTCTTCCAATAACACACCGATAAGGGGTTAATATCATATGAGTAAACACCAAAAAATCCCAAATGATCCAGTTAAAAACTGGGCAGAAGACCTGAGTATCTATTTCTCCAAAGTGGACAAAGACATGTGAAAAGATGCTCAATGTCACTAATCAGAGAAACGCACATTAAAAAATAATGAGACGTCACCTCACACCTGTCAGATTGACCATCATCAAAAAACCCAAAAACAAGTGCTGGCAAGCATGTGGAGAAAAGGGGACCCCTCATCATGCTGATGGGACTGCAAACTGGTGCAGCCACTACAGAAAACAGTATGGAGGCACCTCAAAAAATTAAAAATCGGACTACCTTATGACCCGACCATTCCGCTTCTGGGTTATTTATCCGAAGAAATCCGAACACTAATTTGAAAAGATATCTGCACCCCTATGTTCACGACAGCATTATTCACAACAGCCAAGATATGGAGGTGACCTGCGTGTCCATCCGTGGGTGAACAGACGCGTGAGAAGTGGTATGTACGTACAATGGATGGAACGCTACTCAGCCAGTGCAAAGGAGGAAGTCTCACCACGTGCGACAATGTGGATGGACCTAGAGAGCATCACGCTACGGTAAATAAGTCAGAGGAAGACGAATGTCACATGACTTCCCTTATACATGGAATCTGAAGAACAAGTAAACAGACAAACGACACAGCGACAGACTTACAGGTACTGAGAACAAACTGATGGTTGCTGGGAGGGAGGCAGGGGGAAGGGCTGGGTCAAAAGTGATTAGGGACTGGCACCTACAAAACAGTCACGGGGACATGAAGTACAGCACAGGGTTGACGGCCAGTAACGTCGTGATAACTGTGTGTGGTGTCGGGAGTCCCACAGGGGAATCGCGCCGTAAGTTATCATAAATGTCTGAACACGACGCCCTACACCTGAAACTAAGGTAAAATGATACTGTCAACTGTAACTGAGAAAAACTTTTAAATAAAATATGAAATTAGCATCTGACATTGACATGGACACCGCCTACGTCATGTAACTTACCTGCCGGGGCTAAGACGTGATACCACCCTCAGCAAAGTCCTAAAAACAGGTGGAACTGGAAACCAGTAAATAACTTCGCAGTTTACCCATCTGAGAACGTCTCACTCACAAAGGCAGACGGCTCCTTTATGGACGAAACTCAGCTCACTCAGACCCACATCGGGGCCCTCTCGTGACTTTTTTCCGACCCTAACCACTGCATAACAAAGGCTGCCGGTCCCTAACCAGGACCCCGCTTTGAAAGCCTGCCTTCGTGACATTACATCGGCCAGACCCCAGAGCCACAGCTTCCTGATCTGAAACACGACTACACCTTGTCAAGGTGGCCTTTTCCCTGGCAGTGGTTTTCACAAACTCCTATTTGCTTCATCACGGCTTTTTCTGGGCGTCTTTTTGGATAAAGGGGCAGCAACAATGTGCCGCTCAAACCCACGAAGCATTCCGCTAAAACCTCATTGAATCAAGGGTGAGTCATACGTCCGCAGAGAGATTTAATCCTCTGAAGGCACCGCTCATTGAACTTCATCGACATAACTAAAATCCACACCACTCGAAACTGGAGAAGCCAAACCACCAGTGTTTGCAAAGGGTTTAGTCTGCAGTTTTAAAAACTCTGAAAAGTCACGAGAAAGACCGAGGTGACCGCTTATCCCCCCAAACACAAAACTTTCAGATACAAAAAAATGTTAGTAAGCTGTAAGGAAATACATCGCGAAGTGAAAATATTAACTGTGATTAAAATTATTGAATAAAAAGGAAAACATACCTTGTCCTCGGGTAAGAAAACTTTTATCATTAAAAACCAATTCTCCCCAAATGAATTTATTAGCGTTGATGAAATTGCAGTCTGAACTGAAATTTCTTCCAACAAGAAGACACATGACACAGGAGGCAGAAGAAGAGACACACAGAGCCACACGGCCACAGCAGAGCCAGCCACAGACGAGGACACACACAGTGCAGGATGGCGTTACAGAGAGATGGGCAATTATTGGCAAATAATCGCAAGTCATGGCAAATCACCTGGCAACTTCGAGATTCAAACCAAAAAATTTCTCATGACTTAAGAATTTGAATTAAAAAAACACAAAATAATTAGAAGTTAACAGAGATGAAGGTTTTATGGACTCGGTATAAATATCTTTCCCAAATGACATGAAACTCAGAAGCCGTAAAGCGAACGTGGATATACTTGGACATGTAACAATCATACACATTCTGATAACAAAAATGAAGTTTAAAGGTGTGTAAAAAAGATCTGTAATGCTTGACAATCCAAAGCTTTTTTCCCAATAATAAATGAGCTCTTTGAAGTAAGAGACAACAATCTCCCCCACCCCCAAAATTAGACATAAAGAGGAAATTAAAAAATACAGATGGCTGATAAACATGAAAAAATGATCAAACTCAAAAACAAAAGAAGTACAATTTAAGACAATAGTTTGGGCTATCGCACTGGCCGAGATGTGAGACATTTCTGAAATCCGCGATCTGTGAGGCTGCAGGGAAGCTGGCAATCTCCTTTGTTGCCATTTGAGGATAGAGTTGTGACATTTTTAAGGAAATCTTGTAATAATTTTCAAAATTTAAAATGTGTACATTCTTAATCCCAGTAGTTCAACTGCTCAGTAATTTCTTACACTGTAACAGACAAGTGCAAGATTCTTGACGTGTAGGGAGGTTCAGTGCGCAGAAACCTGGCACCGCCATCGATGTGAATGAGAATGTTCAAAACACTTAATTTTTTAAATCTACACAACAGTCACGCAGTCATTCGTTAAATGACACGGGTGTGTGTCATCAAAATAGGAAAAGGGCGTTAAAAAACGTGTTAAGTGAAACGCATTCTGTAGAAGAATGGGCACAATATGGCCCCTCCTGCAAACCGCTCCAAAACAATGTGTGTGGGTACGGGGTGGTGTGTTTGTGTGTGCATGCATGTGTGTGTTTGTGGGTGTGTGTGGGCGTGCTTGTAACCGTGGCTGTGTATGGGTACGTCTGCGTGTGTGGGTGAGGGTGTTTGCGTGCACACGCGCATTTGTGAGTGTGCGCACGTGTGGTTGTGTGGGCGTGTGCATATGTGCGCGCGTGTGGGTTTGTGTGTGTGTAGATGGGTGTGTGTGCACACACATATGTGGGTGTATGAGGTGTGTGTTTTGAGTGTGTGTGTATGTGCGTGTGCGAGTGTGCATCTGGGTGTGTGTGCCTGCACATCTACTCGCTGAAGGAGTGCACACAACTCCGTTAACAGAGAAAACTCGGGGACAGAACCGGGAGGGAGGAGGGCACCTAATGAATAGATCGGATATTTAGATGCTTTGAATCTTTTTTTAAATCGTGCGGTTTCTTTTGAATGTGGCCTACTCTTCAAATTTACCACGTGGCGAAGGAAGCTACAAATTTCTATTTTCGGGAGGACTGAGGGATTCCAACATTTTGAGTTCTGGTGCGATAATATTTCCTCTACTGAGGCTCCTGGGATTGAGTCAAGGGGCAGCAAGGGAGACCGCCACCACGCCCACAGCAAAGTCTCATCGCTGACATCCCAACATGAGCATTCTCAGTTAAGATTTCTTATCTGAGGAGGTGTCCAGGGCGACACGGGGAGGGAGGCGTCCCCACGCAGAGGGCAGGCTGTGTCACTGCTCTGCTGGAGCAGGGGGCGGAAGCAGTGGCGCACCCAGTGACAGCTCCACCTCGCCTTCGCGGTTATCACCTGCAAGGACACAGTGGGGAAAACAGGAGAAGGTGAGGGACGCGCTTCCTGAGAGCCTGGCAGGAGGCGGTGACACCCCGGGCGCTGCTGCTTGCCCTGCTCGAGCCGATCTGCCGAGTACACAGGGCACACAGGGACCGCCAGGCCCGCAGCAGCTGGGCCGGTGCTTGACCGAAAAACGACTCTAAAGCTTCGTAACCTTGGCACTAGTTTTTGTCCTTTGCTGGCCAAACAGTGCTGGACGCTGCAACTAGCCCAGATTTCTCTGTCTCTTGCCCTCCGTACGTGGCTTCTTGTAGTTCAAGGTCACACGTTCATTATCAGAGACAAAACCACTCGCCTGTCCCCTAGGCCTCTGATTACAAGAGCTGGTGAGCCTCACACACTGAACCCAACCCTCTGGCTTGGCACAGGCGGCTGGGTCGGGGCTGGCCGAGAAAGAACCACCGAGGAAGTGCTTCACGGCACCAGTACGGCGCTGACCGAGAGCAGGCGGCCGTGAGGCCATGCGAGCAAAGCGGCCCTGTCAGCCTGTCCCTGTCCCGGCCCTCGGAGTCGCTCAGAACGCCAGCCAACGTCACCCATCTCCAGGAAAACCGCACCTGCTTTTCTACCCCGACAGGGTGGGTCCTAGAAAGCCTGGCTGGGCTCTCCTGACCAAACCTCACCTGGGACAGGTGACAGCGCAGGAGAAGGCTCTCTGCCGGAAGAGCCCCGTGTCGGGAGTGGGCTGGTGACATTCGCTCCCAAGAGACGTCGTCTTCTGGGGAGGAAAAAACAAGAAACACCACTCCCGTGAGAAAGGCGACCCGGCTGGGCGCTGAGCTGTCACCCCGCTCTGCTGGCAGCTCCACACGCACACGTCACTAGTAGCACGTCACAGCACGGCCCTCTCCCATGCATTTCCAAGACCTACTGGTCTCTTTCTCTGCTCAGTGGTCCAAGTTATTTACAAAACCACTCCAAATAATTTAGTCGTACATCTGTTCTCAGTAAGAGTTCATTGAGAACTTATTCTATGCCTGGCAATGCACGAGGTGACTGTCGCAGAAGCAAACAGAGAGATGTCCGACCATAAGCAATCGACAGTGCTCGCGATGCCTCAATCACACCAAGAGCTGAGACATCGCTCAGGAAATGCCTGGCACAGGGAGAGTCAGCTGAGGGCGGCGCTGGTGACCAAACGTTCTCATTTAGGGACACTGCCAAGACCCGCTGCAGTAGCCCCCATCACTGGGCACATGCTCAGGTGGCTCTCGTGGGGGTCATTTTAATGCCACCTCCTCAGGGAGCGGGAGACCCATGGACCACTGGCCGCCCCAGGCCTGTCTCCAGTAAACACGCAGCGCCCTGGCCGCAGCCGTACCCGCAAGGCTGCGCAGAGGTCACAGGGATGGAGAGCCAGACTGAGAAGCTGTGTGGCCTGACACGCGAGCTCGGGAGAAGGCACCGGCAGTTTCCCCTCCCTTAGGTTCCAGCATCACCTGACGGGGGACAGAAGAGGAAGAACAACATTTCAAGAAAAAATACATGCAGTTATAAATACCATTACACCTCTCTGCACATATAAACTACACGCAGACACACACGCACGCAACCTAGTTTAACGGTAAGACACCGTGATCCACGTGTGGGACTGGGAAGGCCGGGCGCTGTCACGCTCTCTGTGCGTGTGTCACGTGCACGACCTTCGGACACGTACTGTTCACCCTCCCCGAGGCCCGGCGGACACAGAGCGTGGCTGGCTGATAATTACGTCAGCGAGATGAAGCATTTCAATTGTTAGGGCTAAATTGTATAAAACGTTTACTGTTATGTGCAAATTGACGGAAACGTGGCTTCTCTATGACCACCTGGCGAGGTCTACGGAAGACATCTACTGACTCGATGGGCAAAAACTGTCTCTAGCTTATTGGTTTTTACAAGGCCATCTATAGGAAAAATGTCAACAATATCTGAATTTCTAGGAAACTGGATTAAACTAAATCACTCCTTTTTAAAACAAAAGTCTAAAATTTGCCCATCGTCTAGGGAAAGGGCTCCTTCCTGTGCCATAATCACGTTTCCTAACCCTTTTTCTCCTAAAAGACACCCATAAATATGAGTTTCGCCTAAGATAGTTAAGACAGCACCTAATGTAAATCATTTAGGAACAACCTCAATGCACTATGGTCTAGATGTGAGAAAATGAAGACCACATTTAATTCAGTGTCCTCGGAGACACACAGAATAACAGCTCCTATGTGATTTACTGATTTCGCCAGCGAACAGAATGAAACTGTGTATCTCAAAGTGACGTCCTGCTCTCTGAAGTCACTTGGGGAACAGCACACCGCAAATTTCACAGATGTAGCTACAGGTTTTCTTCTCTTAGTCAACTGTTAAAATTTGAAACTAGATTTACGTAAAGGTGTAAAAATTTAACTTTTATATTAGAGAGAAGTTAAGGAAAATTATACAATTGCTAAAGTATGCATTAGTCTTCTGAATATAAGCATATTGGTACAAGACCACTGTCTTCTTCATTTTTTTGCTTCCTGACAAGTCAAAAAACAAATTTACAAACATTTATCACAATGTAGTAGCTTACAATTCTATTCAAAAGTATTTCCCCCAAAATACCTGACCTACGATTTCAACAGCAGGTATTTATAGATGTTATTTTTATAATAGCTACATCTTTTTTTTTTTTAATCACATATTGGCATGCATGTAATAGCTCTCGATAACTTGTGTACGTTAGAATTTTGGTTCCTCCTGAACAAAGGCTTGAAAACCGCAGGGGCTAGGGTGATGGCACGTCATCGTGCATACGTAATTCTCTCTCAGATACAGTCGATCTGGTCCTTCCAGCTGCCAATACAAGGAAGTAAACCTTGCCTGAGTTTCCTGAAAATCTCAACGGGAGATAAGCAGCCCTTCCCTTCAAAGGAACTATACACAGACACCTTTCTCAGGAAAATATTTAAAATCCACGTTAAGATAATGTACTGCAGAAGAGAAAAATAAGAAGTGCCTCTAAACGGGAAAAAGCGCATGGCCTTCTAAAGTCACCGTCTGCAAAGCAGCCGCTGCTGGGGAAGCTCGAGAACTGCAGGTTCCGCTCGGGCTCACGTCACCTGAGCCCGGCACGGCCAGGTGGCAGAAACCGATTCATTTACATGCGCGTGCACAATACTGTTTCTCAACCTTTGTTTTCCATCGTCACTTGCCTGGGTATTTATGCTGTGAGGCACTTTCCCCTGGTTTCCCTCCAACGAGTTTAATACCAGATATGCTGCGTGTCTGTCGCTGTGAGGAGGACCAGGAACCGCTGTGATATTTTGCCCAGGAGGATGACGCAGCTGTACTGGGAATGCATGGGCACAGTAACCTGAGAGAGAGAGAGAGAGACGCAAACGCTCAGGCCGTGTGCGGGCTGTTCCCACCTGTCACAGGGTGCCCGGGGACACTTCCTTGTCCATTCTCCTCTGCTGGGCACACTCCACAGAACACACGCCACAGCCTCGGGGACACCCTCTCCATCGCATACCTCACCTGGGCCCCATCTCATCTTCATCCCTGCAAAGGCAGGAGCTATTCAAACACGCATAATCCCGATGTCTTTCTGCTCTGAGCTAAGCACAGAAAGGTCAAAAATCCCAGAATCCACAGGAATGGGAGCTTGGAGGACTTGCCATAGTAAAATAAAAACCACCGGTGAGGGTCACGACACTTGAACGAGTGGTACTGTATTGTCAAGAAGTAAGCGACGAGCATCTTCACGGCAAGTGTTTTGCCGAGTTTGAAGTGCAGCCTGAAACTGTGGCACGTCCTCCCC
This sequence comes from Pteropus vampyrus, assembly GCF_000151845.1. Taxonomy (NCBI): domain Eukaryota; kingdom Metazoa; phylum Chordata; class Mammalia; order Chiroptera; family Pteropodidae; genus Pteropus; species Pteropus vampyrus. The sequence continues at coordinate 46,609 of NW_011889736.1, forward strand.
GCTGTCCCGCAGACACCTCCCCGCCGGGAAAACAGACGAGGGCTGCGGGAACCCGCTGCAGGAGCAGGACCTCCTCCTCCAACGTGCGATTCAGCGACCGTGTCTCCTCACTCTGCTCGGCCTCACTGACGGCTTGTCAACGTCATTACTCTTTATAGAAATCCGACTTTTGGTTTTCATGCGTCTTCTGCATGGTTATTTTGAATTTCCATGTAATTTTTATTAAAATTAAATTTTTATTAACTTCCTTGTTCTTCATTGGGTTTGAATTTCTCAGTTTAGCCTTTTTCTATTTTCTTAAGGGGAAAGCTTAGGTTATTTCTTTGCTATGTTTCCTCCCTTCTGATATAGTAATTTAAAACTATAAAAATTTCCTTATAAGCATGTCTTTAGCTCGAACCCATCCAGTTTTAAATGTTTCCTACTTCTTTCATGATTTTGTATCTGACCTATTG
>NW_011889736.1:47938-58590 GCF_000151845.1 Pteropus vampyrus
TGGCACGTCCTCCCCGCTGTCCCGCAGACACCTCCCCGCCGGGAAAACAGACGAGGGCTGTGGGAACCCGCTGCAGGAGCAGGACCCCTCCTCCAACGTGCGATTCAGCGACCATGTCTCCTCACTCTGCTCGGCCTCACTGACGGCTTGTCAACGTCATTACTCTTTATAGAAGTCCGACTTTTGGTTTTCATGGGTCTTTGCATGGTTATTTTGAATTTCCATGTAATTTTTATTAAAATTAAATTTTTATTAACTTCCTTGTTCTTGATTGGGTTTGAATTTCTCAGTTTAGCCTTTTTCTATTTTCTTAAGGGGAAAGCTTAGGTTATTTCTCTGCTATATTTCCTCCCTTCTGATATAGTAATTTAAAACTATAAAAATTTCCTTATAAGCATGTCTTTAGCTCTAACCCATCCAGTTTTAAATGTTTCCTACTTCTTTCATGATTTTGTATCTGACCTATTGCTTCTATAAATTATGCTAATTTTCAAATATTTGGCAATTTCCGAGATGTATCTGTTTAGATTTCTAATTTTTCTGTGGCCATAAAACGTACACTACATGATTTCAACCTTAAATCCACTGAGTCGTTTCCTGACTGTGTGTGTGATCTATGTGGGAGAATGTTCCAGGTGCATCTGAAGATGGCTTGTGTTTCACTGCTGTATCAGCTGAAGGTGGTCGATAAGATTGCTCAGGTCTGCGATCACCACCTGACCCCGTCTGACGGGTCTACCAACTGTTTGCAACAAACCGAAGCATCGTTAGCATCACAGGATTGCGTTTGTCTCTTCTGCCAAGTCAGTTTTCGTTTTATGTAATTTGACACTCTGTTGTTAATTATGCTTATAATTGTTATATATTCCAGATTAATTAAGCCTTCGACCATTATTTAATATCCTTCCTCATTTCTAATACTATTTTACCACAAAGTCTATTTTCTCTAGTTTTTCTCGACTCTCCTGGGTCTTCTTTGCACAATACAGCTGTCCTCACTCTTTTGAACTATCCGTCTATGTTCTAAAGCGTCTCTTTTACAAACAGCATATTGACGTTTAACTATTTAAATGAATCTCCCCATTTCTGACTTTTCAATTTAATTTGTCCTATAGTTGGATTTTTGCCCCTTCTGTTTGCTGGATGTCTCACATCCGTACATTCTTGTTCTAATCAGACATTTTCTGTTACACTATATTAATTGCTCAGTGACTCAGTATTATTTCCTTAGTACTGGTCTTAGGGTTTGCAAAACGCACCCTAAATTTTCGCCATCTATTTTAGATGAATGCTGACTTTGTTGTGTGGCCCTGTATGTGACTTGTACTCGGTTTCAGAAAGTGATGCTACCACTCATTTTGTCCACATTTTCAAAGAGATAAACTACCGAAGCCGTGATTGATCCAGGAATGTGTATAAGCGACTATGAGCCTGAGCTGGGGGCCACAGGACAGGAATGATTTCGTCACCACTGGCCACAACCACCGCAGGACGAGGTCTCGGAGACCAGCACACACGCGCACGCGCGCGCGGGGACCGGACCCGCAGGCCCTCCTGGGCACTGGGGCAGCACAGCTCCCTGCGCGACTGTCAGGCTTCGCGGGACAAAGTGCTCACCCGCATCACAACGTCACGCAGGCCCCGGAGCGGGCGGCAGGATGATCCCCAGAACTTTCCTCACGTCACATCTCAAGGGAAAGAAAGAAACGCGTCCACGTGAAACCCAGCTTGCGGCCCACGCCGACCTGAGGGAGGACAGCTATGTGGCAAGGGGAGAAGAAAGACGAGTCCATCCCGCAGCCACACACGGGGCAGAGCGGTCACCACGTATCTGCACGTCATGCACACGGACACTCCTCTGACGCGGTGACACGCGCAGGGAGACAAAGCAGTGCCTCGGTCAGCTCATCGCGCACGCGGGAAGGGAGAACAAACTATGCCCCCCAGATGACTCGGCGCGCACGCGCGGGGAGACAAAGCAGTGCCTCGGTCAGCTCATCGCGCACGCGTGAGGAGGAAAACCAAACTGTGCCTCAGTTGACTCAGCGCACACGCGCGGGTAGACAAGGCGGGGCCTCTTGGTGACTCAGCGCACGCGCGGGGAGACCAAGCAATGCCTGAGCAGACTCGGCGCGCAAGCGGAGCCTCAGTCGACTCAGCGCACACGCGCGGGGAGGGAAACCAAGCTGTGCCTCCGATGACTCTGCGCATGCGCGGGGAAACAAGGCGGGGCCTCCTGCTGACTCAGCGGACCAGCGGGGAGACCAAGCAATGCCTGAGCTGACTAGGCGCGCAAGCGGAGCCTCAGTTGACTCAGCGCGCACGCGCGGGGAGGGAAACCAAGCTGTGCCTCAGCTGACTCGGCGCGCATGCGCGGGGAGACAAAGCAGTGCCTCTGTGACCTCATCGCACACGCGCGAGGAGGAAAACCAAACTGTGCCTCAGTTGACTCAGCGCGCATGCGCGGGGAGACAAAGCAGTGCCTCTGTGACCTCATCGCACACGCGCGAGGAGGAAAACCAAACTGTGCCTCAGTTGACTCAGTGCGCACGCGCAGGGAGGGAGACCAAGCTGTGCCTCAGCTGACTCGGTGCGCGTGCGCGGGGAGACAAGGCGGGGCCTCTTGGTGACTCAGCGCACGCGCGGGGAAAACAAGCAATGCCTGCGCTGACTCGGCGCGCAAGCACAAAAAAGGAGACAGAGCGGGGCCTCAGTTGATTAGCAAGCACGCGCGGGGATTAAAAAAAAAAAAAAAAAAGCAGTGCCTCCCGTGTCTTGGCACGCATGCGTGGGGCGGCAGCAAGAGCACTTCATCCGCTGACTTAGCGCATGCACAGGCAGCAAGCAATGCCTGGGCTGACAGCGCGCAGGCGTGCGGAGGGAGAGCAGCGTCTCAGCTGACTTGGCGCATGCGCAGGGAGAAAGCAGAGCCTGAGCTGACTTAGCGCGCAGGTGTGGAAAGAACAGCATCTCAGCTGACTTGACGCATGCGCAGGGACAAAGCAGTGTCGAGGCTGACTTAGCACATGCGAGGGAAAAAACCTCTGCGGACTCAGCGGCTTATAAACAGGCAGGTCATATAAGCAATCATTCTAAATTCCTTAACAAAGTAATAAAAGGATCTAAGAATATACATCTATTAAAAGTGCATATCACCTCCGGAGTGAACTGTCTTGATCTTTCTCAGAGGAAAGCACTGGAGCAAGGGACAGAAACAGCCTTTTTAGTGGGTAGAGGTGAGAATTTCAAGCAGCAAATATCCCTTCAGTCTAGCATCACTCCCAGCGTGCGAAGCACAGGGAAAATGGGGGTTGCAGGGCAGAGGCTTCCGGGGGGAATGTTTAGTGACAAGGTGCTGGAAGTGACCCAGCAGATACTCACTGGGTAAAAACAGCAAATGCTCCCCCCTTGGAACATGTTAATACTTTTTTTCTAAGACAATGCTCTCAAAATTTCCTCAGCGAAGTGACCATAACTTCATTCGTTATAACTAAAAGCTCTCTTTCAGACACACTGGAAATCCCACTGGAGTTATATAAAAGTGGCCAAGGAAATCCACGTAAAAACAAAATGGAAATGTAATCATTTCACATCTAAACACGTTTAATGCAGTATGTAGTTGAAATCACTACTCGTGTGTCTATAAAGTTATTCACTCAGATGATGGGGGGAACCCCAAAACCCCAAAGAAACAATAACTCAATGCTAGTGACTGATTGGCAAGAAAATTAAAAAAACATTGTGAAATCAGAACAATATTTGTGTTTCTCTGTCTGATCAGCACAGAACCCCCTTGCTCCACCCACCCAGGTTCCTGCAGATGGCGACATTTCGCTCTTTGTAAGGCTAATATTCCATTGCGTATGTGTATCACCCCTTCTGTACCCACACATCTACTGATGGGCACTTTGGCTGCTTCCATATCTTGGCTATTTAAATGCCTAATCACTATGGTGTACACCTGAAGTGAATATCATGGTGTATGTCAACTGTACTTAAAAAATAAAATTATTTTAAAAATAGTGTGAAGACTCCACATATAGTAACTTCTTTCCGATTATCATATACTTGTGTCACTTAATGGAGAAAAGTAAAAACCCACAATCTCTGCATTTTGACCATCTAATAGCTCTCAAAGACCATCGTCACACAGAAGATTCCAGCAGCTCAGGCAAATGTGCGAAGGGCTCAAGTGTAGGCAACAAGCGTTTCTCAAGTCATCAGTGCTCATGTGCTGGCTCCCCAGGGTCGGCACCCACCAAGTGTGTTCCCGCTGCAGCTAAGCACTCAGGGACCCCCAAGACCCCAGAGCCAGCCTGACCCCCAAGCAGGAAGGGCAGGGACCACGTAAGATTCGGTTCCTCTGGTGCATGCGAGCAGGTCAACACTCTAGCAACACAGGACTGAAAGCGTGACACCCTCCCCCAGCTCCGGGGGTCTGTGCTTGACCTCAGTGTCACAAGGGAGACCAGATGACTCGCTTTGTTCAGGTTTTTCAACACGATGAATTACTGTAATAATGACTGATACAAGTTTCTAAAAAAGGACGTGTTTGCTCAGAAAGACACAGAACACAGCAGTTCCTCTCTCTGGGACTCGCTTACCCAGCAGCCCACACCAGCGATCCAGGCTCTGTAGGTGACTGTGACACACGGTGTCCCACGGTCACTGGAGGATTAACAAGCTCTGCAACGGACATCAGCATTTTAAGGACACATGATCACCGACTTGAGAGTTCCCACCGGCCCATGAGGACGGGCTTCCCCTCCATGTCACGTCTCAAAGGGAAGGAACCTGATTTTGTCCCTGCGGAGCTGTGGGAGCAGAGGGGACGAGGGAGAGGTGACAAGCAAGCACGTGCACAGGTCCACCTTGTGCAAGCGGGGAGGGCTCAGCAGCACACCCCAACAACATCCCCGCCCCCCTCCTGAGCAACACATTCTGCCAGGCAGGTTACACGCGCAGCAGGACAGCCGGGCATTTACGGAAATGCTACCGTGTGCCATCTGGTTGACCACAGGCCCTGCAAGTGCGACGACCCCCAACGAACCGAACTGCCGCCATTTCCTGCCTCGTTTGCTCCCTGAGCGGGACCTCAGGTCGCAGAGTGTTTCTGCCACTCGTTGTGTTCAGATTCCAAGGACACCCATTGTTGAAGTCATTATTGATCCAGGCACATTTGTAAAAGGGATCGTGAGCCTGAAACACGTGGCAGGCCCTGAGCGCTCAGACACCCGTCCCCTGGGGCCCACGATATAACCACGGAGGCACCGACGTGGCCCCACGCTGACTGGCACAGTGAGTCGCGCTGTCACAGGGGTGTCACCGTGTGCCCAGGAGTGTCAGTGTCTTCGCGACAACACACTCACTGTGTTAGGGACCCTCCTGACCCCCGAGGATGAGAGCGGAAGGATTTCCAGGACGTTTCTTCTCGTCGTGTCGCAAGGAGAAGGAAGGATGGTTTTTATGTTGGTCCTCGGCGACCTGCGGAAATAGAGTAAACGTAGAGAAATACGCAAAGCACACACGTGCACGTGCCGACCGTGAAAACACCTAGGAAGTGCATCGTAAACCTGCACATTAAACATACTAACTTATCATTCTAAGATTGTTACAACTTTACTCAAAAAAGGGGACATGCGAAATTCCTAAATGAGACAAACCGCAGATGAGTCACCAGATGATAAATACCTCGCACCGCTTAGACGGACAAGTTTTCACAAAACCGATTACATTCTCAATTACTTGAAAAATAAAAACGATCCACGAAACACAAGTTCATTAATAATTGTGATGCTACCTCTGGAAAGCACCTTTCTGATCATTTCCAAAAAGGAAATTTGTACGAGGACAAAATCAGCGCTTCCAGAGTGTGGCAGAAGAATTATAGGCGGTTCCAGCGGCCTTTCCTACCCACGAGGCATGGGGACATCAGGGAAGCTAAGAAACCGTCCTCACGGAATGTGTGCTGGTCACAGGTTTCAGAGAACTGACCGCGGAGACACACAAAACAACCTAACGAGAAGTCACTCGGCACTTGGAACGCAGCAGCATTCGAAGGCATTTCAGAAGACTCGGCGGTCGAAGGCTCCCCGAAGGCCCCCTCGCATCCACACTACACCTGTAACCTCCCTGAAATACACGGGAAGCTGGCTGCAGAAACGTCAGTGGACGAAACCTACTCTGAAAACCAAAACTCATAAATGGGACCATTCGCGGTTTGAGAAAACGGTGGGAAGCCTCGCTCATCTGCGTCGTCGTCCTCGTTAACCAGAGCACGACGCAGACACCGGACGTGGGACCATGGAGGCGGCAGGCTCTACCCAGGAAACGGCCCACGAGCTTGAACATGGCGGCGCTAGGGAGGGTCCGCCCGCCCGAGGTGCTGGGGCTCAGCGGGCGGCAGGGGCAGCGACCAAGACCAGGTCCCCCAGTGCCCTGTGACGTCCGTGCGCAGATCTGGCTAAGAAGTCTGCTCACCGGTGAGGGGATCCGCCACCAGCCCCGACAGCCTGCGCCATGTGATGCTGAGGTCCCCATGACTGAGAGTCGCAGACCTGGCAGGTCACCCCGCTGACGTCTGCTCCCAGGCGGCTGGACCTGAAGAGGGCAGGAAAAACACACGCAAGACTGAGGAACAGGCCCCGGTTTGTGGCACGAGGTCCCGCCTGACGTCCCCCACGCAGGCCTGGCGTCTGCTCGTCACGAGCCTCGGGGTGTGGCTGCCGGCGAGTGTGCCGGCTCAGTGTCGCAGGGATGGGCACGTGTCCTTGTGCGTGGAGGCCTCAGCACCCACAAAGGCCCGCCTTCTACCCTGCCGCGCAACGGCGGGACACCGGGGGCTCCCAGGCTGCCGCTCACAGACATGGAAGCCGGGCCTGAACGGCACCGAGGACCTCGACGGAAGCCAAGGCCTCTCCTGAAACGATGCGAGATAGCGCGACGGCTGGAAGCTCCTGGAGTCACACTGCACCCTGCCCCCTGCCTCCCACATTCCTAACCTGACAACCGGTTTTGGAGTGGGGACCATGACACAGTCATGGGGACTCAGGGGCATGTTGAAACAGATGAGCTGCCAGGTAAGGTCCACGCCTAGTCGTCCCTGAGGCCAGCACCAACGGGCTGCAGTTGAGTTTAATCAACAAAAAGCAAGAACAACCTTCTCCGTGAGCCAGGCCTGGGCTCAAGGCCGAGAATAAGTCCTAGATGCAGCTGGCGGGGCTGTCTGACCGTGACCCGTGGCCACTCTGGTCCTGAGGGCTCACAAGGCCTGTGCCAACACAGGACGTCATGTTAGTCAAAGTGACAGGCCTGGCCACCCTACAAAAACCACTAACAATGGGAGCGCTGCCAGACACCAGGAGGCCCTGATACCAATGCCCTGGGAGGTGCCGGCATGACTGTGACCTTGAGCAGCTGTCCCTCACACCTGCTGTCCCCGGGCGTCCCCGTGCTGGACCTCAGATCCGATGAGAATGACGGTAGGGGTTCTCACTCATTTTGTTCAGATTTTCCAAGGAATGCACGTGAGGGTCATCATCGATCGAGCACGTTCAGGGACTCAGGACTGTGACCAGGCCGCCGGGAGATCACCTCATGACTGAAGGACATCACAGCCCTTGAACAGCCTGAGGCATCCAGGTCCCAGCCAGGGAGCACAGGAACGGCCAAGCCATAGGAGCAAAGCCCCATGTGTCACTGGGGTACGAGGACAGGTGGCCTCTCACAGGCCTACGAGATCCTCAGGGAAATGGCGGAGCCTGGGGCAGAGGAGAGCTCACCCTCCTGAGGGATCCGCGGGGGAGGTGCACGCCCAGGTGACACGTCTCAGGAAATGCCGATGTCCAGCCAGCAAACCGAAAGAGAACGTGATCTCTTCATGACTGTCGATGACCCGTCCTCAGCCACTCCACCTGGGCCATGCATAGAAATGACACACACGATTCAGAAACACTCCCGGATTCTCAGGTAACGGCGCCTACACCAACCAGTCCCGGGGCAGCGGCATCTGCTTCCTGCTCCGCTGTCCCTCAGCGTTGACTGCAGACCTGTGTGACAGATTAAGGTGCCAGCATGCAGCTGTGTGTGCCTCGGCCTACGCAGAAGACTCAGCCCCTGAAGACGCGGGCCTTGAGCCCAGATCTCCAGAGCCACATCCTGCTTCCCAACCAGGGACAACGGGGCCTTCGGAAGACAGAAGGCCACCCCTGTCCCCAGGAGTCGTCCTCGACAGTCTACAGATCCTCATGTCACAGATCCTGCTAGCAAACTGCAAACGTGTGCCATGTCAAATGGGACACTGTGTCTCCGCAAGTGTCACAGGAAGAGCCCACTTGACAAAACCCAGCGTTGCCCAGGAAACACCACCCACCCACAGAGAGCACCATCGTCACCCTGGCAGAAGTACTGTCTAAAATCGTCAGGCGTCACTGGAGCTCAGGCCAGGACTGTCATCGAGTGGCCTGAGCCTGATTTTCCTCTTGTGCCAGCAGATGACCAGAAGGACATTGCTCCTTGTCACCCACCTTGCCCCGGGGTCCAAAATGGCTAAAACTAGAACACGTTTTCCCCACAACTAGACATGTCCTGATCCACAAAGATCCAAGGCTGTCGCTGGTGCCGGCATGAGTGTGACCGTGAGCAGCTGTCCCTCACGCCGGCTGTCCCCGGGCGTCCCCGTGCTGGACCTCAGATCCGATGAGAATGACGGTAGGGGTTCTCACTCATTTTGTTCAGATTTCCAAGGAATGCACATGAGGGTCATCATCGATCGAGCACATTCGGGGACGCGGGAAAATGTGGCACGGCCGCCGGGTGGCCCACTGGGGGACCCAGTGACCTCGCAGTCCACCCGCGGCCTGAGGGTCCACATCCAGCCGCTGAGCGCGAGGCGCGGCCAGGCCCTCGCGCTGGAGGGACCCCCGCGGGCTGGGCAGGACCCAAACGAGCCACCACGAGCAGGGACACCTACCTCCCCCGGGATGCCGGGCCGGCGCACTCCGCACACGTCCTCCGGGTCTCCAGCGACCTCCACGCGTCCAGCAGGGATGGGTCTGTGCTCTTGGCTGACGAGGGACCGTCCCCTGTACCGGCCCTGGTGGTGGAGACAAATCACAGGCCCCTGAGACCAATATGCACATCAGCCTTTCCCGTGACGGTGGCCCCACAGTGCACTGTCCCCAACGTCTGTCCCTGAGATGTGACTGCAGGTGGGTGTGAGCCACGCGCGGGTATGGTTCTGCCGACGCGTGTGCTCGTGGCCAAGGCCACCTTGGAACATGCGGGCTCTGGTGAGCGATCCGGGAGCCCTCGCCTGCCCCCACGGAAGAATGTCCCGCGGCTTCAAAACAGAGAACGTGGCAATGACACCCATGGTGTGGGTGACAGAGGCCAGAGACGTGCTCTCACAGCCGCACCTCTGAACTAAACAGCACGTGATTCTACGAAACTCATAGAGGCCGTGGAGGAGTCCATTTGGACATCCTGACCCACGAATATCGTCACACAGTAACTGCACCCAACGGCAACACGGATCACTGAGACGCCGTCACCGCTGACGTCGAGGCTGGTGCCGCCGGCATCGCAGCTCAACGCTGCTCGTCCTCTTAAGGTACCAAGTGAATTCAGGGCAGGTAAACCGAGTCACGTCCTCAGCGGCCGGAAAGCAAACAGGTAGCTACATGAGGTTTCCCAAATAATGACCGACACAGGAAGTTCTAAAGAAACGAGGCCCCCATCACAACGAGAGACCAGAAACTCCCCCACGCCGTGGCCTCCAGGCCTCAGACGGGAAAAGAAAGAAATGACGAGGACTCGCGGTGCCTCGTCGAGAGCAGCGTCCTCACGCCCGCCACTCAGGTCGCTGCCAAGACCTATTTCCTAACGGTCACATGGCAACGCACAGTGAGCAGAGCCGTCGTCTCAGAGCACGGTGACCTCACCGACATCAAAGCGTGACAGGGCCTCACGCGCCCCCCCTCCCCCGGCGACCTCGCAGAGCGGCACCCGCCTCCACGGTGACAACGGGACACTCACGCCACGGTCCGTGCTCTGAACACGCGAGGACGCGTCCCGGGGCTGACTGTCGTGGCTGCGTGCCCACAGCCTCCGTGCGCGCCCGCTCCGCCATGCACACGGGTCACTGCCAGTGTCACCTCCTCCCGCCGAGGACCAGGGCACATGGTGCCAGGAGACGGGCACCCCTCCCGGAGGACGCGGACCTCATACGCCGCCCCCCAGGTGAAAACGAACATGGGAACACTGGCCAGGCCACGCATTCAGAGACGGCTGCATGGCAGCTGGAGGCAGGGGACACCTTCCACCAGGAGCCACTCTGCTTGGATCAGCTCGATGAGACACCAGGTCAGAAACCACAGGGCCGACCTGGACGTGGCCACCTCCCCTGCCACACACCCACTGTGCACGCTGGCGGTGCCAGACGAGTCCCTGACCCTGTGACGATGACAATCCTGGGAACAAGCGAGACAGTACGTGCCACGGAGCCCATGGGACCACATAACCTGCCCTCCCGTCACCCCTGTTCCTACCCGAACACCGGCCAACATGTTTGACTTCAGCTGCATCCGCAGCTACTCAACAGCGGCCCGCCTGGCATGGGGACTGGGCCAGCACTAGAAACATCATGGTGACAA
>NW_011889736.1:59845-62628 GCF_000151845.1 Pteropus vampyrus
GCCAACATGTTTGACTTCAGCTGCATCCGCAGCTACTCAACAGCGGCCCGCCTGGCATGGGGACTGGGCCAGCACTAGAAACATCATGGTGACAATGGCAGCAACACAACCGATCAGCCCTGTGTCTCTGCCACCGACCTCTAGGGTCAGCAACATCCTCACCAAGACAGAGGCAAGAACAGGCCACAGTGAACCGGGCCTGGGCTGTAATCAGAAACCAAAAGATGACTCCTGCTCTTCGGCTAAATGACCCGGAGCCCAAGGCCCACATCAGGGGCAAGACCCTGGCCAGGACCTTCCCACGCCAGGGCCTCCGTGGGCCTGTGTCCTGCCACACTCCGCCACGTAGGACCAGTGGATGTGCTGCCACCCACAGGACATGAAGCCTGGCCACGCCCCCAACCCCACCCACCATAAACACTTGACCAAGGGAATGCTGACAGTGACCAAACGTCCCTATGGTGATGTCGGGTTGGTGCCGGCATGAGTGGGACCGTGAGCAGCTGTCCCTCACACCGGCTGTCCCCAGGAGTCCCCGTGCTGGACCTCAGATCCGATGAGAATGACGGTAGGGGTTCTCACTCATTTTGTTCAGATTTTCCAAGGAATGCACGTGAGGGTCATCATCGATTGAGCACGTTCAGGGACTCAGGACTGTGACCAGGCCACCGGGAGGTCACCTCGTGATCCAAGGACCTCAAAGACCTCAAGCGGTCAGGTGTGTTCAGGTCTCAGCTACTGAGAACAGTAGTGGCCACCCCATGTGGAGAAAAGCCCAGTGTGTCGCTGGGGCACAGGGACAGGTGGCCTCTCGCAGGCCTACACGACCCCCCAGGAAATGGCGGAGCCTGGGGCAGAGGAGAGCTCACCTTCCTGAGGGATCCGCGGGGGAGGTGCAGGCCCAGGTGACATGTCGCTCAGGATCTGCTGATGTCCAACAGCAAACGAAAGGGGAACGTCATACTTTCGTGACTAACGATGACCCGTCCTCAGCCACTCCGCCTGGGCCACGTGGAGAAATGACACGCACGATTCAGAAACACGCCCGGATTCTCAGGTAACGGCGCCCACACCAACCCGTGCCCGGGGCAGCGGCATCTGCTTCCGGCTCCGCTGTCCCTCAGCGTGACTGCAGGCAGCTGTGTGTGACCTGGTCCTGGGCTCAGGTCACGTCCTGCTTCCCAACCAGGGACAACGGTGCCTTCGGAAGAGAGGGGGCCACCTCTGTCCCCAGGAGGCTTCCTGAGCGGCCTGCGGAGCCCTCGGCCACAGGTTCTCCTCCTGAGCGATGCACATTTATTCTTACTGAGTCAAAGGCCCTCGGTGGGAGAAAAGCAAACCGGAGGGCAATTCCTGGTGTCACACGTCATGACCGTGACACACGAGGGCGTCATCGTCAATCCAAACACATTCTGTGACACGGGAAGAAAGTCTGAACAACTACAACTGTCCTTGTGACTCAATAACTCCCAGTTTTCCGGAAACCTGGACAATGCATGTGGAGTCCCTGAGCGGAGGGGTGTGAGGCCCCTCCTGCAGTGACACCCGCGTCTCGCTGGGGACACGTCCAGCTCCTGCCGGTCTGTGTAACCTTCCCCAACGCAGATGTCGGGGAAGGAAGGCGCTTCCTCCGGGAGGGCCCGCAGGTGTGCGGCACGCCTGGGGCCACGCTGCCTTCGTCTCCCGTCCTGGCCACGGGGAGTCTCGCACGGCGTGTCACCTGGCTAGTGGTGACAAATCACGCCTGCCTGAGAAGGTGACTCCTCAGCGAGGCCCTGCATAGAAAAGTTAGGAACGACGCCTACTGTGCCAATGGGAAACTGCATGAATTTGATGTCGTCTTTACGACTCGTGTCCCATTCAGAACCCTGGGCGAACAGGGCACGTCCCCGTCCCAGCCTCGGAGTCCCTACGGCCCGTGACTTCTAGGGAAACTGTCACATGCTTTATGACAGTACCAGCCCCCTGACTGCGGCAGAACCCTCGGAGGTGGACTCGTGTGCCACGCGGACGGGGCAGCGTCGAGGGGCTCTGCCTTCGGCATTTTACTCGTCGTCAATCACGACAACACGTTATCCGTTCCTCGTCGTGTTCATGTCACGAGGGATGCACTAATATACACGTACGTAGTTTGTCAACGGAAACAGTAAGAACAGAAAGAGTATCTAAAAACACCGCGAATTCCCTGTCCCACAGCCTCCGCGTCATCGTCAGTCTGACAGTACTCGCCTCATGACATTACGCTGACGCACGTCCAAAGAATCTCGTCAGCTCCGCGTTGCTTTCTCGTCTGTTTAGTCCGACGTCACCTGGATCGTTTCCTTGGCGACCTTGGCGTTTGAGGACCAACGGCTGGGCTCTCTGTAGAATGTCACCCGGTTCGGGTCTGCATCCTCGCGGACAGAGCCGGGTCTGGGCACGTGGTGCCAAGTCGGCCCCGCACCGCCCGCCGCTGCCTCTCCGCCCGGCCCAGCCTGGACGGCGTCTGCCGGGTCCCCCGCCGCGACGTCATCACCTCTGCGACCGAGAGAACGGGGCGCCGCAAACGTGCCCCGCGTCTCCTCCGATTTTCTGCAAGAAGTTTCTGGTTAAAACAATTACGATTATTGCCAAAGGCTGATCATCCCTTTCATGTTTACAACTCTCTATTTACTTTTTACCCTAATTCATCCATCTGTCCACCCGTCCACCCGTCCACCCGTCCACATGTCAGTTAAATGATGTTATATATTCACATATTAGTTATTATTAGTCATTATAAACATCTTACCATCGTTAACCAG
>NW_011889736.1:63883-73249 GCF_000151845.1 Pteropus vampyrus
AAAAGACTTAGCAAAATATAAGTATTTTTAATTATTACCTTCCAAAAGCTGTGACACCAGAGGGTTGTGGGTTTTTTTTAAGGTGTGAATAGTAGGATGAGTTACACGGTCAAACTCAGTCTCAAACTCAGCTGAATAAATATCCTATTTCGTATGGATAAGCACAAGATAATCCATGAAATTGCATTTATCTTAGCAAGCGGTACATATTCGAAGAACTCACTGCAATATACACACAATTGTGATACATTTATTTGAAACCGCACAATGCACACAGATGGAAAGTAAAATAATGACCAAAACTTACATCATTCTTTGAATATTCTTCCTATAAAATTAGTTTATTGGGCATATCCGAACGGGCACATACACATATTGTTTTATATGAAGGAAATACAGACACAGTTAGTACTTAGTAACGGGTGGGAAAATGAGCTTCGGAAAAACCTGGATGTTCGTACGGCTTAGCCTGAACACACATCACCACATATAAATGAATACGGTCCGACTGGGTCAGTGCATCGTCAGCATCTTCTGAAGCATTATGACTTGATAAACAGGTGACTTACAATTTTACAAGTGTATCTAAGGCTGCAACAAACGCCCTTGAGTTTACATTCGCCTTTGAACGCTACTTATGACATCCCACAGGTAAGTTTCTGAAAACAAAGTGGTTAGTTAAAATGTGTGCTAATTTCTATCTAATACGCATTTTCCACTGGGGTCTGGAAACAGTGTAACAGGTGGCTCTGTTAGCGAACGTTCCTACTGATCTGACAGGTGAAGAAGGCACGTAGCTCAGGTTGTTGACCTGTGTGTGTATGTGCAGAGACACATGCACACGTGTAATTATTTCATGTGTGTGCGTTTGTGCACAGACACACGCATACGTGTAATTATTTCATGTGTGTGCGTTTGTGCACAGACACACGCATACGTTTAGTTATTTCATTACAGGTTTGTAACTTATGATTATTCCACATGTTTGTTTCATTCTCGAGATTGGTAAGACTGGGCATAATTTTGCGTGCTCGCGGCCATCCGCAATGCCTGCCAGTCGTGAATTGTTCGTGTGCCTTCTCGTCTTGGATGCCTGTCTTGTTCTAGCTGAGTCGGCCTTTCATC
The DNA here is from genome assembly GCF_000151845.1 of Pteropus vampyrus. Classification (NCBI taxonomy): domain Eukaryota; kingdom Metazoa; phylum Chordata; class Mammalia; order Chiroptera; family Pteropodidae; genus Pteropus; species Pteropus vampyrus. The sequence continues at coordinate 65,009 of NW_011889736.1, forward strand.
AAATAGTGATACTAAAGTGATCATGTAAGTTTCACGTAAACACACATGTATGTGTTTAATTGACTATAAAATAACGAGGAGCCCCGATTTAAGCTTAAAGTAGGAGGCTGTAGGTTCTCTTTCTCTCTCGCCCTCCAATGAGACAACGCAGACAAACGAGAGCCGAGCTGGAAAGCTGGACTGGGCTGGGTGAAAGGCTGTACCCCTGCTATGTCCGCACAAACTAGGATAAACGGCGGCCTTGGAACAGACGGATGCTACTCTGAGACGCTGAAACAGTTACGCCTGCTCAGGTGAAGTCAGGCCGGCCGGAGTCAGGGCCCAAGGAGGCCGGATGCCGTCCAGGAAGCTGGAAGGTAACGTTTCGGTTCAAACCGTGCCAAAGGGGAAAGGCAGGCAGGTGAGATCTCAAAACACTCATTCCCCGGGCCCTCTACAGATGGGATGCGGACGGCCGCGCTCAATGTTCAGGTGCCATTTACTGGTCGACACGGGAATGGGGGGCTGCTCTCTCTCCAGCCTGAGGCACTGCGGGTTTCACTTTGTCTAAGTCGCGATGCCACAGAGTAGACCAGTCACACATTCTCTTACGAATGAGATTCAGCAAAGGGGCTAAGACAATTTTTATGAAAATAAAGTAAGGAAATAGTTCTCCGGTGTTTCTCCTGGTGGCCGAGTTAACCTGGAGATTTTCTGGTTCAGGTTTAACCAGTGCTCTGACGCCCACTGCTGCTGCTGTAAATAAAGTTTCACTGAGACACAGCCATGTGGCCGCCGCACATTCAAACCAGAGCGGATGAGCAGCAGCACATCTTAAGTTCCGAAAAACGGAACCTGTTTTTTATTTGACCCTTCACGGAAAACGTTTGCCAAGCCACGGCCCCGCTTCACATGACTGCGGCGGTAAGTGCGTGTAACTGAAGTGAGTTTTAAGTATGAGATCTAGTAGGACTGAAAAAGCAGTCACCCCATTTGGTGTAAACTTTCTCGTGCCGAGCTGACATGCACTGGAGGCGGCTCTATTCCGACCGTTCAGATTCAAGCACAGCGACAGGGCCTTGCGGGGTCCCAGAGGCAAAGGCCCGACAGCCTCACGTTCTGTTTGCTTTCCCCTCCGTCCACCCTCACCTCAGAGACCACCGTCACCACTGTGCCCTCCTGCGGGAAGCAGCCCCAACAGGTCCTCTTTTGCCTCTTACCCCTAAAGGCCAAATAGAGACAGACGGACAGACAGACAAGCAGACGAGTATCAGGGGGGCCGATGGTTGACAGGTAGGGATACACAGGTAGAGTGTGAAAGGTAAACTGATAGGTGGGTGGACGACAGGTAAGAGCAGAACTGGAGGTCCCTTTCCTGCACGACTGCCACGGGGTTTGACGTGTGGGGGTCAGGCGAAGGGAAAGAACGTGCCGATCAAGTCAGACACAATCAGCAGGCGAATCCCAAATCGAGAGGTTGTGAGACGCCTACATCCTGCTCACCGTCCATCAAAAAGTGACATTTCGAGAGCTGGACAGACTTTGTGTTACGAAAACGCGTGTCACGTGTCTACGACACAGCCTGATGCACACACTGCGCCTCGTTTCCATGCCGTGACGATGCAGGACGCGTTATCGATTGATTAAACATCGTTTCGATCACCGATTCGCGCCAATCTTTTCCATGTCGACTTTTCTCTCTAACAAAAATCCGTTTCCTCTCCAACTTACTGTCTAACCAGAAACACTACGAGAGCAAAACTAGCCACCTGGAAATATGGATGATTAGCTGCAAGACTTTATGGGTGAGACAATATAAACAAAACCAATTCCCTGTCGAAGGAGCTCATTTTATCAAAACTGTGAAAGAAACAGCAAGAGGAAGACACAGGACGAACCTTTCGCTCGAGAGTTCTTCACGCACCCATCACACCCTGCTGAACTAGCCACAACTTGTTTCTACTACTTCTCTACCAACTGCTCAGTGAAGGAAATGGTTACGTTCAACGAAGACCAAAAAACTGTGGAATTTTACCTTTAAAGCACGGGGTGGGGTGGGGGGAAGCGACCGATAATTCCATAGTCGGTAAGAATATCCCACAATAAGGAGAGTTGAAAAAGACACTATCAGATGAAACTAAGGAAAATGAGCCATAACAGCCCCGGGACTGTCACTGGCTACAGCGAACCCCACGTGTGAGACACAGAGATGTCACGTGACAACTCCAGCATCAGATAGGACAAGACCGAGGAAACGGGTACGTGGTTGCAATATTCTCATGTTTAGCAAAGGGACGTAATATCTAGTCTCAAAAGGCTGAAAAAGTGTGTTTAATGCAGCAACTGGCATCGCTGAAAATGCGGAGGCAGAGTTGACGACATGAGAAAAATGCGATTCTGACTCACACGAAAACGGCAGCGAATGAACAGGAAGCAGGACCGAAGGGGCGGAGCGAAGGGCAGGCGGACCCTGCAGAGCGGCGGACCCCGCAAAGCGGCGGACCCCGCAGAGCGGCGCACGCGCGACGCAGAGGTCTGCACGGAAGCCAGCGAGCGGCGGGGAGTGGGAGCGACGTCCACGGTCAACAATTACGTGGACTAAACACACTGACCGCTGAAGGCTAAAACAGAAGCCCGCGGCGTGCCGTCTGAAACGACCGAACTTCATACGTAAAGACAGAGCTCGAAAGAAAAAAGGAGAAATACGCACCACACGAAATGTACGTAGAAGAAGGCTAGCATGGCTATGTTAACTTCAGATAAAGTGGACCTCACGGGAGTGCGTGACCAGAGGCCGAGACGTTTCGTAATCGAAGAGGGTCGACAGACACGGGAAAGACAACATCCACGAATATTCACGCGACGCATAACGCATGTCGAATCACGTGAAACAAGGCACGTACCAGAGACACCCACAATCTCAGCTGCTTGATTTAAACGCCACCGTCTCCATAGATGAGGGAGCAAGACACGATGGGGTCATGCACTATCAACCATCTTAACCTAACGGGCATTTATAAAACACCAAAGTCAACGAGTCTGGAATAAACGACTTCTCTAAGTGTCTATGACAGAGCTACCGAGACCAGCCACATACCAACTCTCAGAAGGTTTAGAATCAGTCAGCTGATAGAGAACGAAATCATGGAAACCAGAAAGTGATGCGATAAAACATCTTTAAAGGACAAAGAAAATGAAATCAACGAAGGACGTCGCGTTCGCGTCACTGGCTAATGAGCGTTGCTCTGATTTCCACAATTACAGGTTCCTAGCTTGGTTCTGTTTGAAAGTCGAGTGATCCTTACTGGAAAAAATTAAGTCGGTGCAGGATTGAAGCGCAGCCCAGGAAGAGCAGTGCCACATCTCAGGGGGAGAGTCGATGGCAAGAAATATTTTTACTGTTTTTAAAGTGGGGCATCTTACCCGAGGCCAAGAAAGCAATGAAGATTAAAATGCTGGAGAAAATACTTCAAATTTAGGAAAACATTTGTTGGAGCAAAAGTAAAAATTTTGACTGAGAAGAAAAATTCAAAATTTCAGAAACTGGGAGTCGACCAGGATGGTGACACAAGCAAATCCCTTGTCCCATGTCACAGTGAACGTGCAGCTACACGCGGGGCAGCTTCCTGAGAGATCCGGATGGTGGCTGAACGGCTCCTGCACACCGGACAAATGCGAAAACAGGCGCACGCACACACACGCACACTCGCGCACATGCACACACGCACACACACGCACTCACGCACACACGCGCAGACACGCACACACGCGCACATGCACGCACGCGTGCACTCGGACACACACGCGCACACACACACGCACAGACGCACACACATGTGCAGACACGCACACACATCAGGTAACACAGGCCGAGACACTGCTATCATAACCGCCACCACCACATGGCACTGCACAGTCAGATGGGACCCAACTTCTAGCTTCTCCCTGAGGAGCAGAAGGCTTGGACCCGTCTTGCACCCCAATTTTAAGACTCCCAACACACAGAGATGGGGTCACAAAACCCCTAGCACTAAAAGTCCACGATGCCTGTGTCGACAAGACGCGCAGGAACACAGCAGCAAAGAAGCGATCGGCAGCGGGCACGCGCGCACTCACCACGGCCTTCGTCCCCGGCCAGCGCAGTGGGGACGGCAAACCCGCCTAGGTCACGGTCATCCCGAGTCAGCAGGCTCTCGGGTCTGGCTGTGATTTTCCGCAGAGGCCGGTGAGGAGGCGGACGCCTCTTCTCCTCCCTCCAGCCCGCTCGGGAATAAAGCCGGGGTGTTCCTGTGAGCAGCTTCTGCACACCTGCCACCCCAGCCTTCGCGGCGGCCCCCCGAGGATGAGGCCCTGAGACCAATCGCCAGGCTCCAACGGCCTGGGCTTTGCATTCACCAGCCCCGCAGGACCACAGCGAACAGGAGCACCCCAAGACCGCGGCTCTGCAGCCCGGCCCGCAGCAGAGGACGCCGGCCAAGGCACCCACCTCCTTGCTTCTGCCCGTGCCCCTTTCCGATCTGGCTTGATTTCACAACTGCCTCTTCCCAGGCTCTAAAGTCTCACGCTTGTGTCTTTAAAACAAACCACTTTATTCTAAAGAGTTAACACCTAATTGCTCACACCCCAGGAAAGAGAAACCACCAAGTTCCATGTTCTTCCCTTTCGACGCCGTCCCACGCGAGCCCCGTTACTCGGTGGCATCGCGCGTCTGAGTAAGCCGTCCCCTCACGGCCACGCGTCGTTACTTGTGACGGCTCCACGCGCTGCTTCGCGAGCGCGGGGCTTTCACGAAACTCTGACTTTCTGACGGAGCAGCATGAGATCAGACAAACCAAGATCCCTGTCAAGCAGGAGCTCGGGCACACACCTGGGGAAGAGGTGACAGCACACGGCACAGGAGCAAAGGCTGGTGCGCGCGTCACCGATGCGGGCGCCCGATCCAGAGCTCCATGCGGGGATGCGAGGCGAGCGGTCTCCCCCCAAACTCGGCGTTCATCATGGGCCCACCCAGACGCTCACTCTCCGCCAGGATGACGCATGTGGGTGTGAACCCCGCGGAGCCTGGGACGGCCGTGACCGTGAGCCCCTTGGCCAGTGCACAGGGCTCTGGCTGGGCTGTGCTCGCCAGCGGCGGTGGACAACAGGACCTTTCTGAAGATGACAAAGTCGGGAGAGATCTTAAACTCAGCACAACGGACTAAAAGCCGGAGGAAAACGAGAAATGGGGAACGTCTCCTGGTCACCCAAAGCTTCAGCCTCCTAGACCACGCGGCCAGCCTGTGGGGTCGTACATTCCCTCTGCACGCTCTGCGTGACAGTGAGTCCCACGCTACTGGATTTCCCAGCGTGACGGCACCATGGGAAGCTCTCCGTGGCTCCTCCCGCATAGTCCCTCCTGGTCTCCCCTGGGAATCGGGTCCCCCATCTGCCGGTGGCGCCCAGGCTGTCCCCCGGCGCCCCTTGAACGCCGAGGTGTAAGAAAGACAGCGAGCTCTACCCTGTGACTGTGGAGCGTGCGGCGCTGAGCAAGGTCTCCGGCGGCACGGCTCACGTGCATGCCGGTGGCTCATGAGACGCCAGCGTGTCGGCCGGGCTGACACTGGGGATATCAGGACAAAGCGTAGACGCAGAGGGATCCTCTGATTTGCCGCTGACATCATTCAAAGTACCACTTACCCGCCCTCGCCCCATGTAACACTTACACTTAAAATCGACGAGACTCTGCCTCCTGCACTGGGTCCTCCTCGTTCCCTAAATGCTAGCGCACCCCGGCACAGGCTGCGGGTGACTGTGTCCCTGTCCCCACACAGACTCCATCCTTCACGGGGCCGCAATTGACAGCCCGGCGCTGGTCAGGCCAGAGTAATGCCTCGGTCCCTCACCTCCCTTGGGCCCTGAGTCCTGCTTCCACCTCGACATCAACATCCTAATCCGTGGGTTTAACGTGGACGTAAAACTGGCAGAACGTCTCTGCATCACGCACCCTAAGACGCCATCCCAGCCAACGCCGCGGCCCCGGGTGGAGCTGTCCCACTGGCCCGTCCCATGTCGCCCGTGACCGCCGTGCTGATCCTAAAGCCCAGCCCTTAGCACGTCCACGTCAGCCAGCCCCGTGCGACAGCTTTCGAGTGATGGCTGCAAGAGCCACTGGCCACGTCACATTCCACTAACTCCAGTGTTACAGCCTCGGCGACACCTTAGAAAATCTAGAAAACCCGAGTGCTGTAGAAATCGAAGTTTGTAAATTCTGAAACCCAAAGGAGCTGACGTTACTTATGAATGAAGGACAGACCCTGAACAGGGCATGACCGCTGCCCGAGCGCTGGGGACACCCGCGTCAGAGCTGAGCGAGAAGATGCGCTTGATTCTCGGTAAGCGCTACATCGGTTCCACGATGTAATCATCCTGGGGAAGACGTTAATGATGACATGATCGTCAGAGGATCCTAGGTGACGAACTGCGTACAGAGACGCAGCAGAGAAGACTTGAAACCGAAAAAATCTGAAGTCGCAGTTTTAACCAGTCGTATGGTTTCGCCTCGGGACTGGCTTCGAGTCCTGCTCTAGTTAAGCCAACCAGCAGGAAAGCCGGAAATTTCATGCAGATGACTCATCGGAGTGAAACTCAAGATGCGGAGCGGAAGAGGAGGCTGCCACCTTGTCCTTACGCCTCCCCTGGGTGGACCCCGCTGCCCCCTCACGGACGAGCCCCGCTCCCTGACGGACCGGCCCCACAGTGGCGTTGGCCGTCAGCGTCCTGTGCTCGGCCATGAGCTTGCTGTCCCGAGCACCCGCACCCGCACCGCACGGGCCGCCGCCCCGAGAGTGCCTCTCTGGTGGAGGAGACCTGGCCCGGCCTCTGCCCCAGCGGACGCGCGGGTCCCCGGCAGCGGAGAGAGCGAGCGGCCGCACCTCTGGGCCGCTCTGCGCGCGCCCTGTTTCTGGAGCGTCCGGCCGCAGTTCCCGTTATCGCCCTGACGATGACCGATAGTTCCACACTAGCGATGTCGAAGCTAGTGATTTCCTGTTCGTTTTTTCAAAAATCCTCTTTATAGCATGGGAAGTTTAAGCGTTTGCTAGATGGAGGCTGAATTTACAAAAATGACGATAAAACTGTCTTATTAATCAACACCAAAGCAATAATATATTTGGCCTCGAGGAAGAAAGAATGATTTTAGCCAGGGAGATTCCAAATTTTCCAAAATACCCTTCCTTTATTAAAGTACATGTGAAAGCAACAATATTTATATTAAAACGGTACAGACTCAACGAGCTACGTGTGGGGTCGTGACGGCAGATGGCTCGCAGGTCCCGGTTACAGAGCGTGGAGTGTAGGGACGTCGGCCCTAGCCCGCACGACCCCGCGGCCCTAGCCCGCACGACCCCGTGGCCCTAGCCCGTCCGACCCCGCGGCCCTAGCCCGCACGACCCCGCGGCCCTAGCCCGCACGACCCCGCGGCCCTAGCCCGCACGACCCCGCGGCCCTAGCCCGCACGACCCCGCAGCCTGTCCTCTACGCAGACGTCCCCACAGAGGGTCGGGAGGATGGGGACACGAGCGCAAGCCCAGGAAGCCGAGCGTCCCCGTCAGGCAGCACCCTGAAGGCGGCTCCTAAGGGTAAGAACGTGAAGCGGGAGGCACACTGGCGACTTGGCATCTACAGGCGTCGAGTGAATCCAGCCGGGACCCCCGGCTTCGCCTCGCTCGGCTCGAGGAGGCCGTGGAGCCCCTGCCAGGGGTGACAGCGCCGCTCCCGTCCCGGGCTGCAATCTGCCGCCCGAGCCCTCTCCTCTGCGCGCCACGGGTCCACACCCCGTCCGCCGCCTCACATCGCCCTGCGCGCCAGCGCCACGGCACCCCACGCTGCAGCCGTGAACTTCGGTGGACCCTCCAGACACCTCCTCACCAAGGCCAATCACCGTCTCATTGTTCCGTTCAGTGTTTCCAGGTAAAAAATCCTCTTAAAAAATACTCTATCATAAGCCAGGGCATGCTAACTCCTAGAGCAGAACACCAGCCGATACGCACATCCGGGAACAGATTTCAAAAAATCGCCACCGATTCCACTAAGATTCACCCCAGACTGTGAGGACTACGGCGTCGACTCTGACGCCCAACGGGATGTTACACAGTTTCAAAGGATCTCCCTACAGAATTACAACGACATCCCCACAGAGGGCCGGGAGGACTGAGACATTAATTACAAAGAAATGCTACCCTTACAGCAGAGAGACCTAGGGGACACCGAGTGAATCGAGCGACC
>NW_011889737.1:0-1345 GCF_000151845.1 Pteropus vampyrus
AGGCCCCGGTGTCAGGTACGCGTGTCTCCCCGTTCTAGGCTGAAACGGCCGTCTCTTCCCTGTGAATACCTGTCCCGTTACTGGTTACGTGATGATGACTGTTGAAACATCTCCAAAGAGAAATTTGAACTTTTTCTACAAAAACGTGTATGCGGATGATTCCGGAAATTATTTTTTCGTTGCTCACCGGCTGGATATCACCACTGCTGTTGGGCGGGGCATTTCAAGGGACAGTTTCTTTACGTGTCCTGCCACGAACACTCGGTCTCAGAGCGTGTGGCTGGGCTCGAAGAGCGCATTTATTTTAGACAAAGTACGAATTATGAATCTTCTACGTTCAGTGCTAGATGTTTGTCTAGGAAGTCTGTGCCTATCTTTTTTGTTTTTTCTAGAAGCTTCTAGTTTTAGATTTTACATTTAGGTCAAATCTCAATGTCAATTTGATTTCTTTGTAAAGAATGAGACCCTGGATGACACGTCACATTCGTCCGGCTATTCAGCTGACCCATTTCCATTTGCTGAAGACGAATGCTCTTTTCTGATTAAATTGCCCTGACAGCTGTGTTGAAAATCAGGTATTTTCTTATGAAAATAATTGGCCTTTCCAAAAAGCCAGTCCTTACCCAAGGCAGGGTTCGTAGCTGGTTGACCCGTGGTTTTAGGGCGGACGGCGGAAAGCGTTTAGAAGCTTTGAGAAAGCTCGTCCTGACTTTTGCGGGGGGAGGCGACCAACTTTCCCTATCGGCCGCTCCTGTTTTGGGTAGCACTGCCTCGGAGGCCACATGCTTGGGGTTGGGGAAGGGCTGGCACCGGCTCGGCAGGCTGGTGGGGCTGCTGGGAGGTCTAGCTGGACAGAAATACACACTTAGTGTTCTCAGGAGTTACGCGATGCGGACCCCACTGCACCGTAAGCGTGAGGACCGTGGCCTCTGGGCTCTGAGAGCTGAGGGACTCCTGTGGGGCCCGGCGCACAGGTGCGGAGCCGCAGCGGAACCCCCTGCTGAGCGAGCGGTGCCTCGCGTGCCTTCCCTGCCCCCTTCCCCCGAGCCGCGTCCCCTCCTCACACAGGCCGGCACCTGATGACGTGAAGCGATTTAGCGGAAGGGTCTATCCGCTCACCTGGAAGGCTGGAGTTTTTGTAGGGAAAGCGCTAACTCAGCTTTTCACGCTGACGGGGTGTATCTATCACTTTATGCGTAATGGCCTTCGGATTATAGATCGACTTAAGAGCTGTGCACTGGAGAGTTAGCGCGAATGACCTTTTTAAACAGGGAGACGGCCGGGGTGACAGGCTCGTGTCTCCTGGGGCTCAGTGATGCACTTGTCTCTTAGAACAGGGTGTGTC
>NW_011889737.1:1561-26438 GCF_000151845.1 Pteropus vampyrus
TCCTACCGTCTTGTAGCAACGAGCAATCAGAAGTCTAAGCTAAAAAATATCTCCTATAGCAGCACCGCAACTATGAAATATTCGGGGGTAAACTTGAGAAAACCTAGGCAAAAGCTTTACATCAAAAACTACGAAACATTCTCGAGAGAAGCGACAGAAAATGCAAGTAAACGGACCCACGTGACCTGCCCATAGGCTGACAGACAGTGCGGTTGGGCTGTCGCTGCCCTGTGAACCGATGGACAGATCTGACACAATCCCTATAAAAATCCTAACAGGCTTCTCTCTGCGGATCTTCCAGCCGATTCTCAACGCTCAGAGAAGTTCAAAACACCCACTTTGAAAAAGAATGTCCAAGCCGGACGAGTCGCAGCACCTGCTTTCGAGGGGCCCTGCGAAGCCACGGTCATCACGGTAGCATGCTGCTGGCCTCAAGGCAGACAGCCAGGTGGCTGCAATGCAGAGGCTCACACGTGCGGACAAGCGATTTGGGCAGAGACAGACGCACAGGGACTTCAGCGAAGGAAGGATCATCTCCGCCAAACGGCGTGGGGACGATTGGATGTCTACGTGCAAAAAAGTGAATTTCGATCCATGCCTAGAAAGACTCCATACGTGCTCATATTAACTCGACGTGGATCCAATCCTGGATAATAAAGCTGAAAACTTCGAGTGGAAAGCACAGGGCGAAAGCTCGCGGACCCCAACGCACGACCGGTTCGGGGTCAGCTTCGCTGGCTTGTCATCGTGCGTAATGTACCCCTCCTCCTTTGCGGGTCTGCGCTTTTTCAGTCCAGTTGGAGGAAGAACGCACCCTTCCCAGCTCCGTGGGCCCCAGACTCGACTGCACCTTATTTCACGATTCTCTCCCTGGCCTCCCGTCATTCGCACACCTGTGCTCCGAGCGGACCTCTGCGGAAGACTTGGGGACCCTCGGAAGAGCCCCCCTAGTACAGCTCTCTCCTCCCCGGCCGTCTGCCCTGCCGGCGGTGGCCGCACTGGTCTCCCCAAGCCATCAGCTCCGTGTCGTCCACTCAGAGCCCGTCACGCTCTGCCTCGGTTTCCCCTCTGCACACGGCATTGTGGAGCCCGGCTCCAGGCAGCGCGCTCAGCAGTCACAGGCACCGCCTCGCTGTTTCCCGTCCCTCGGGATTCGCTCTCCATCGGTGTCTGACGTCCGGTGTCATGAACATCACTGGTTCACGAATTTTGCTTCTTCGTTTCACTTGGGGAATGTTAATCCGGTCTCCATTATTCTTTCTTGGCCGAAAGTAGAAGTCCCTCATCATCCTTATTGCACCCCCAGAAACAGGAGGATTCTGTGAGCACCATCGAGTGAAGTCAGAAATGGACGCACCGACGTTCAGACGTCTCAGAGAGGAGCTGAGCAGTGACATATCACGTCCTGTGTCACCTTGGCCCTCAGGAGTTCTCTAGGAACAGACGAAAGCTCTTTAGACTGAGCCACACCCTTCCAGACGTCAGTCAGCAGGGACGTGTGACACAGCAGGGGATTTCTTCTTTATGCAGCAGTGACAGAACTCACGGTCTCATGACTACGTGTGCACGAAATCAGCCATGGTATATCATCCTGAAAATTAGGTGGCAGCCTGTCCTCCACTGGCATCTGTGAGTTCGTGGCAGGCGTCGTGCAGTCGATGTTCCGGACGGCGCCTCCGAAACCAGGTGCAGCTGTGCGTGCTTCTGCCCTCAGGGCCGATATGCACGTCGGCACGTACAGCTGCGGTTTTGCCAGTGTGAGAATCCAATTGGATTCCTAATAATGAGTCTGGAACACATGACGACACAGACATTGGAGAGCCCCACCTGTAAAGTCTGGGTGTGGATCATTTAAAATACATTTGCCAGCAAAAATTATTTACCTTGGACAGTCAAAATACGAACGTGGATTCATGAGTTACACAGAACATGCCTTCCCCGGTACTGTAAGTGATCGAAATGACAATATAGGAAACAAGGGACAGGCTGTTCAAAGGTATTTATGGGGGGGGGGCGTCACATTTCTTCCTCGTCCCCTCCCAAATCTCTGTAGCACGAGCGCTTCCATGCACTTATGTGGAGGTGGCTAAGGAAGTAGATCCCAGCCTAGATGCTGCATTGGATCGACTTGTCGCCCATGACTTTACAGCAATAATGGCCAAAGTGACACGGCCATGCAGCCGCCACGGGGGTCCGAGGCAGGGCAGTGCTTTTATACGAAAGGACCCTTATTTCAGCAGAGCGCCCTTTGCAGCTAGGCAAGACCACGTGCTGGCCAAGGCAGGGGCCGTGGACGCTCAGGGCCTCCAGAGGCACCGCTGTGTCCCCATGAGCTGCCTGGAGACGTCGCACGCCAGGAGCCAGGAAGGCCCCCCATGGCGGCCTCACCGCGGGAGCTGGCTGTGTGGCATCATCATCGGATTGCCGCCCACGATGGCTCGAGGCCACTTTTCCCGGCCACCGCAAGCCGGTGGTATGATTCCAGGGCCAGCTGCCAGGCCACAGGGAAGTGGGAGCTCTCCCTCCCCGGCCAGAGTCAGGGCACGGGCATTGCCCACCGCTCACCACGTTGGCGGGTCCGTGGGGATGCACACCCCTGCGGTGGAGGGGCCGCGAGGCGTTCGCCCAGCAGAAGGGCCCACGGGCACGGCTCGGCGCCTGCCGCTGCATCCACCTGCGCCGGCTCAGCTCCCCAATGGCGCTGTGGGTGAGGAGCTGTCCCGGCGCCCCAGAGCCGTTTACTGTGCACATGGCAGGGACAGCGACAGTGTCCATGAGCCTCGCTCCGTAAAGCTGGCGCTGCGTGCGTGGTGTAGGCACGCCCTTCGCAAGAAAGCCCGCCTCGCAGGTCGCTGCGGCCACGGCGAAGCCACGTAGGACATCGCCCCCTTTCGGCCTCAGTGATAATGCAGAACGTGGGCCGTCAGACCATCTGAAGCGGGGGGAGGACGAAGGTGGGGTGCTGACGCCTCGGCCGTGACGTACGCGGCTCGGGTGGCTGCAGGTCGGAGGGGGACACCTGAGGCTTTAGCTGGTTGTCACCTCAGTGCGCATTGCTGATTGGCAGTTTTTTGTTTTCGTTTTTTGAAAAAGCTCATGAACTATTAGGTGACTTAAATAGATAGCTGAGCGGCTTTATTTCCTATCTCGGAGTAACGTTCCGATTAAAATCACATCCAGCAGCCGGACACTTCAGAAAAATGTATTTTTTTCTCTCCAAAGTCCATGGAGCAGACACACAGCAGAGCATTTAAACTCATTTCTCAAGTTCGTCTCCTCATTGTCTTTCCGGTATATCAGATGGACACAAACTCTTCCAATTCCTCAAAATTCTCTGTCTCTCTGTCTTTCTGTCTGTCTGTCTGTCTGTCTCTCCCTCCCCTCCCCCTCTCCCTCCCCTCCCCCCTCTCCCTCCATCTCTGTCTGTGTTCTGAGGGTAATCCATGTACCTTTACATTTTTAACTATACTCAATCTTTCAAAAACTCTTCACATTGTGTCTAAATTCATTGTCCTGTAAATGTCACGGTGTCCCCCAAAAGTGGCCAGCTGGACCCCTTCCTTCTTGGATGGTGGCAGGGAGGAGGAACACAGGCTCTGGTAAGTGAGCACAATCACCATTTTTGTGTTTTAAAATAAACGCCATCTCGAGGGAGAGGAAGAGACCACCCCGTCGCGTCCTCTGGCGAAGACTCCGTGTGACCAGTGTGGACACAAACACACGTGGCCGCGTCTGAGAAAGATGTCCGTGGTCTTTATGCTGTAGCGTTTGGCGTTCTGCAGAGTGCTGAGTTATCAGCAATGCATTTGTCGTTTCTCGGAATTACCTCTGCTTAGTAATCCTGAGCGAGCCAGGTGCGCTCGCCGCGCAGATGCTCGGGGTCGGGGTGCCAGGCCACGCCGACCTCGCTGTCCTGTTTCCGCGCACGCACACCGCAGAGGACGATCAGAAGGTGCAGGGCCTGCTCCCCCTTTGCTGGTGTTCCCGGCTTTGCGGGTGCGCACGCGTAGGTTTGCACTCAGCGTGATCTGCCTAGGCGTGCGTGCAGCTGGGCAGCTGCGCACTAGGCCATACCTAACGTGCAGCTGTAGGACAGGTCTCGGCCGTCTCAGCCGCCAGGACGAAATGAAGACCTGCTTTTCCTGCAGCTGCACAGCAGGCGGAGTGGACTCTGTCCTCACTGCCCACTGTCCCGCCAGCAAAGGCTGTGGGAAGGGCAGCGGGCAAACTACAGGCGTCATTGCGGCCGGAACACACGGCCGTGGGCTGCAGTGTGCTCGGCCTGTTCCCTCGGTGGGGTCTGCCAGCCTGAGAGGGGGTTTGGCCCAGACACCTCAGGAGCAGTGGTGGGGGCGAGACACCAGGTTATGCCCATCACAGCTTTCGAGCCAGGACCTCGGCTGGCAATTGTGACCTGGCCCTACCCAGAATAGAGTCAGCGGGCTCTTTAAGCAGACCTGAGCTATTGGGTGCATCCCGTTAGTTCAAGTTCAAGTTCCAGGGAAAATGCTCTCTTGGCTCCTGCAACCGTAATAACAACAGTAACAATAATACTACCAAATAATGGAAGTTGACGATGTCAGCCCTCGCTGTCTTTCACCGAGTGAGGTGGGACGGGCTGGAGGCTTCGGGGCCGGAAGCAAAGCCTCGTGGCACGTTCAGGAGCGCGGGGGCCTGCGGGGCAGCGCGGGAGCCAGGTGGTCAGCCGGGGGACTTGGCAGAACTCGAAGTGACCGGTGACGGCGGATGGAACCGGAGTGAGACAGGGCAGGGGGTGGGGGGCCCGCAGTCAGAGCCCAGCCCCGGCCGTGGATACCTGGCAGCAGGAGCTCGGGGGGCCCGGGCCACGTGCGGGACATGCCATAGGCAAGGTCATCGCTCTCGGTCATGTCGTCATGGCTGTGACGTTTGGGACGCGCTCAGGTCAGACGGCAGCCCGCGAGGGGTCACGCGGGGTGGAGGACGTGGCCTCCTGCATCTCAGTCTGCTTCCCCGGCTTCGCTGAGACGCAGCTGGCACGGGACGTGGCGTGAGGTGCAGGTGTGCGCTGTGGCGAGTCACTGCACCTGCGTGTGGTGCAGCGCGGGCCACGGCAGGGTTGGCTGACGCCCGCAGCACGTCGCTGGATCACTGCCTCTTCTCCATGCGAGAGCCTTTGACATCTGTCTTAGTGACTGGCGCGTGTGCAGAGCGGCCTAGCTCATTCCAGTCGCCACGCTGCTCATCCCACCCCCGGAGTTCCTGCTCCTATCACCGGAGTGCGCCCCGTCAGCAACACCGCCCCCAGCCCCGTTCCAGACTCTGTTTCCATGAGCAGGGCTTTTTCTTAACATTTCACATACGAATGATCCTACAGAATCTGACTTTCTCTGAGTTATCTCGTCCATGTTGTTGCCAAAACTATAATTTCATTCTTATGTCTGAATATGTACGCGCAGACGTGTGTGTGTGTGTGTGTGTGTGTGTGTGTGTGTGTGTGTGTGTGTGTGTGTGTTAATCACACCTAAATCCATGCATCCATGCACGGACACATGCGTTGTTCTGTGTCTGGCCACTGTGAGTAGCGCCGCGGTGAGCTTGGTGGGCATCGCTTGGAGATCCTCCTTTCGTTTTCGTTGGATGTAGACCAAGAGTGGGGTCGCGGAGCCGCAGGGCCGTTCTGTTTTACGTATGTGGGGGACGCCACCCCGTTTCCCGGAGTGACGGCACCAGTGTCTATGTTGAGCCGCAGTGTGCAGGGGTTCGCTTTTCCGCATCCTCGTCAGCACGTGCTACCTGTTGAGTTCTGGACGTTAGCCATAGGACAGGTGCGAGCTGGAATCTCGCGATGCTCTGACGTGTGTCTCCCTGGTGATTAGGGATGTCCAGCCCCTTTCATGCACCTGTGGACCACCTCTGGGTCTCTGGAGCTCGATCCCTTCCCTGTCCCCAGCCACCAAAGGTAAATAACAGACGTATAGACACGGGAGCCCACCAGTGGCGGGCTCGTGAGATACGTGAGCATCCTCAAGGTGGGACCTGTTACAGTTAAAAAACAAAGCTTTAAATAGGTGATTCCGTCGAGATTCCTCAGTGCAGAGCGATGAGCATGGAGCCGATCCCGGCCCGGCGTGCGGGGAGCGCCTCGTGCACTTTGCTTTCCACGCACCACGAGGGGACGGGGCGCAGGAGACACACTGCAGTCACCCAGACGTGCAGATAGGGCCACTGCATTAAGGTCACGGGAAGGCGGGTCACGCTTCAGGCCTCACCGAGTGCTCGGGTCCAGATCACGGTTCTCCATGCCCCTCAGCACGTGGCATGAGCCCGTCTGCTGAAAACTGGGCAGTCCGCTCCGTGAAGCTGTCCCCTCCGTGAAGCTGTCTCCTCCGTGAAGCTGTCCCCTCCGTGAAGCTGTCCCCCTCCTTTGCCCCAGCAGGCAGGGGACACCGTCGTTCCTGGACAGAGAAGGCCAGCGCTGATGTGTGTCTGCACGGACAAGCCTTACCTCCCGTTAGCTCCCCCACGAACTGGCCTTCCCACGGCGGTCACCGCAGAAACCCAGACGCCTGTCCTTTGCCTCGTCACTTGCGTGGAATTCACTTCTCCGTAGAATGGCAGCTGAAGCCCAAGGCACGTGCTTCTTCAGAGTCTGCACCTGTTCTCTACGGAGGCCTCCGTGGCCCTAAATCCTTTTTACTGTGAACCTTTTATCAGTTTAATTCGCAGGCCTCCATCACAGAACCTAACAGGGTAGAGGAAAAGTTTTCCTCCCCCACGTGCCTAAGAATCCTAAATTGTCCACTGAGCTTTCCCCCGGAGATGAGACGCACAGGATGCAGGCTCTGGAGAGGGAGTACTGTTTCTCACCATTCACCCCAGATGCCAACGCGGGGCGCTGAGGACCCACAGCCGAGTGTCTGGCGCCTCTCAGGTAGCCAGCTGGGCGGCCTTGAGCGGGAACCGCAGCAGGCTACACGGACGGCCTGCTCCATCCCGCACCCCAGTCCCGTGAGCTCCTCCCTGGGGTGTGCTGAGCTCCCTCCACACAGGGACGGTTGGCCCGGGGCCGGGGACAGTCGGCCTCAAGGTCCGTGGCCAGGGCGGCACACGCAGCTTGGGGACGGGCAGTGCCCAGCAGGCTTTCTCCCCCGGAACAGCCCAGTGTGAGACGTACAGGCCTAGCGAGCAGGACCCCGAGCACCCAGCCGTGTGGAAGGCGAAGCTGGAGGCGGGGCACGTTTGCTCCTAGCAGCTCTCCCGCCAGTGACCGGACAGGAAGCCGCCGTGCAGGGCCCAGCACACACGGCATGTCCCAGGCCAGCACAACGCAACGAGCTGATCGACCCTTTCCGACAGACCTCGTCCACTTGCTGCCTCGTGACCAGCGGACGGCTTGCCCTCCTCTGCTGCCCGTGTGTCGTCCAGGATGGCCCTCGGGTCACATGGAGTGGCTGTGTGATTGTCCCGCTTCAGCACTGGAGGGTGCGTGCTGGCCACAGCCCGCAGCGGACACGAGGTCTCCTCTCCCTGTGGCCCAGGGCTCGAGAGCGTGGTGCTCCGGCCGCCCGTCCCCGCTGAGTCTCATCGATGCCCATACTTGGCTGTGGCGTCAGCGCAGCTGCACAGACACTGCACGTGTGCCCTCGAGTGGAGCTGTGTGCCAATAAAACTTTATGTACAAAGCCAGGCGGAGGGCCGATCTGGCCAGTGGGCTCTGGCTCGCTCACCTCTGCTGCAAACCGTGAATCAAGCCCAGTCCTTAATAGAGCTCGGGGCGCCCCTTTATTTTAGGGGTGGAGGGTAAGGATCCAAATCTACTTTGTCTCAATCGGAAAGATAATTTCTTTGCTCCACGTCCTGAAATGTAAAACATGCCTCCTGAGCTCGTGAAAGGACGGACAGAACCTAGAGATAAAAAGTTGCGGTTCGCATGAATCAAAGCAACCAAAGAGATGAGAATGACTTTGCAGAAAAGATCCCTTTTAGCGGTCCCGCTAAGCGGGCTGCGGGAGCACTGCCCGTCACCTGCTGCTTCTAGTCATTTCCAGTTTTCTGGGACATAATGGATACGCGCGCTGAGAAATTTGAAAGTAAAATGTGGCATTTGCATGAAGGTTTCCTGTTCAGCTCCGCACCCCTCAGCTTTGGCGGGCTGCTGTTGCAAAAAAGGAGAAAATACAGAAAAGTTGCTTTGTGAAGATGGTTCTCGAGGTGACAGACTCCACGTGAACCATGAGCTCAGACGGTAGCTTATTGCCTTTCGCGGGGTTCGATCCCGACTCTGACATTACAGCGGAACAAAGGCCAGAGTCCATGGTGACAGAGGGTGGCGGTTAGCAGGGGCGCCGGGTGACACCTGCCTTCCCAAGAAGGCGGCCCCTCCTCCTCGGGGAGAAGGACCTGCCCAGCAGGAGCCCGCGGGATCTGGTGCCTTGTGCGGGGTCTGGGGAGAAGGGCTCTCCCTGCAGGAGCCGGGGACCCTCCATGAAGCGCCTGGTTGGAACCCGCTGGCCCTCAGGTGAGCCCGCCCTCACCTCTGCACCAAGGAGTCGCAGTCATCCTGGATGATGGCGCTCTCAGCCTGCACAGCCGAGTTAATGCGTAAATTGCCAAGCCAGGGACCAAAATCTGCTTTAAGAAGTTCTTAGGGATGGTGCCCACGTGAACGCACACGCACGCGTGCAGAGACACACACATGCATGCGTCTATTCACCAGCGTCCACTTCATTATGCACGAAGTGACGTCTATAAGGTGCTCACGGAGATGAGCGACTACTAATTTACGGGCTTGGGGCACGAAGCCAGGGGACGGTCACCTGTCTTTACGGCAGCGTTTTGAACATTAAAGGCGTTCGAAACAAGAAGAGAGATGTTTCAGCCCCTGGCTGCCGTGAGGCCACAGGCAGGGCACGGGGCTGCAGGGGGGCTGTGTGCGGTGCTGCCCCGGGCAAGTCGTGCAGGCAACGCAGGCCGGGTCCCGTTCTCAGGTGCACCCGGGAAGCGCTGCGTGCCCCGAGCTCCTTCCCGTGCCAAGGTCCCGCATGGACGAGCTGCCGCCCTTAAATTTGTACACGTGTGCTGACTCTCTCTGCAGCAATTAGGGAGAGAAGCCGAGAGGGCAGAAGCCAGCACCGTGCTGGGTCCCTACACGTCCGTCCTACGGCGTGTACCAAATGTCCCTCATCATTCCCTGGGCCCTGGACATCTCCCCTTGTAAATGTGGCGTGCGTGCCTCTCTGCACGTCCTCAGTGTCTGTTCTTTCAGCAGTGAGAGTATCGAGATTGTGGCCCGAGCCTGCGGCTGCCATTCGCTGACTCCCAGCCCCTCCGCAGCCTGTGTCAGCCTGGCTTCCGGCCCGTTCTCAGCAGGGTCCGGACCGTAGGTGCCCTCAGAGTGACAAGGACACAGCTGAGCCCAAGCGCATCGATAGCTGCATAGGACTCTCAGCACGAGGACAAGCTGAGGGCCCCAGCTACGCGTGTCGCCTCTGGGCGGGTGAACCCTCTGCTCAGGGGCACGAGGATGCTGTGCTCCTCGAAGCCGAGGATGTCACGGCCACGGCTGGCGAAGCCCTGTGTCCAGCACTGCACGAAGAGGCTGGGCAGCTGTTCCCAGGCGTGTCGTGTGTGGTCCACAGCACGGCCATTTTCCTTCTCTTTACAGCGAGAGACACTATAAAGAATCATTTTCTTAGTATCCATCGGCGGTCGTTGGCCAAGACCGTTTTTAGGGGAAAAAAAAAAAAATACAAGCAAACGTGGTGCCAGTTTAAAAATAAAGGCGATTTAGAGATGGCGGAGAGCTCCTTGTCCGAGGCCAGCCGGGCAGAGGGCAGGTTCTCCTCCGTCCTGGGAGCTGCTGGTCAAACGAGGTCCATCCACTGGAGGCACCCAGATACGCTGGGGGGGCCGACACTTCCCTCCGGAGCAGCAAAGGCTGCGTGAACACGGGGCTCTGCAGGACAACAGAGAGCTCGGGGCAGGGCCCTCCTCACCGTCTGGCTTTGTCAGGAAAGGTCTGTGGACCGAAGGGCCGGTTGGCATTAGTTAAACTGAATTAGCGTCGAGCCGCCTCCTCCTCGCTTTCAGAGGCTTCGTGTGTCGCATCCGCTTTTCATGGAATTAGAGCCATTGGAAGAAAGGAAGGGAGAACGCGGTCTGCAAAGCGGAGACCGAGCTTCTCCGACCTGCCGTGGCGTCTCGTGGGCCCCCCTGAAGCGTGCCCGCAACGCTCGCGTGCTTTGTGTGGCACGGTGCGCGTTTGTGCGGGTCCATGTTCACACGCAGCTATCTATTCAGACACAGGCGTGGAGCTGGCGGGACGGGGTCTAGAGGCATTTCCTGCGTCGTAAAGCATCGCGGTCGTCCCGGAAAGCGGCCTGGCTGCCTCGAAGGGACCTCGCGGCCTGAGCCCCCCCCCGGCCCGCGCCCGTGCCCTCACCTGCCGCCCTGTCTCATAGGCGCAGGTGAAACCTCGTCGGCTCACGCGTCTACAGCCCCGTGCGGGAGTCCACCTGTTCTTAAACGGGGTTTGAAGAGGAGAAAGACAAGTTAGGAAATATGCTCCTTGGCTTGTGGCGGATCACGATATGAAACAAGGAGAAAAAACCTAAATACAGGAAACATCAGAAAATTAATCAGCGGGCTACCAGCACATATATGCACAACCCAGTGCTGGGGTCTTGCTCAGATGCTGAACGTAGACGCTGACTCAGTTTCTCCTTTCTGAAAAGGGTGAGTGTTTATCACCACACCTTACGCAGAAACGTTTCACTTAGAAGCAAACGGAAAAGAAATGAAAATAATGTGGCAAAAGAGCGATTTTCGCTTATTCGGTCCCTCTGGGTTGCTTACGACGTCCTGCCAGCATCTCTGGACCGCAGCGTCACCACGTCTGACGGCTGGTTTCCAGCTCAGACGCCACACGGCCCCCCTCGTGGAATGCGGTGGCCTCACCTGGGTCACCAAAGCCGATGGTTCAAAGGGGCAAATGACTGTGACGCCCAAAGGCTCACGAAAGACAAATCTGCTGGGACACGTTTCCCACCTGTAGTTTATAAATTACACTTTTACTTTTAAGGAAAAATGCAGGTGGCTCTCAATGAACCCACAGTGCGGACGGCGGCCTCGAGTGCGCGGTTTCTTCGTGTCCAGCTGCAGCTCGTCCCCGAGCTCTCGCCACCGGTCATCGGCGCGGATGTGACAAGCAGGGATTAAGCACGCGCTTGGCGCGAGGGCCACAGTCGTGAGCAGAGCGCGCAGACATCCGTGCCGCCGTGACGCTGACCCGCTGCTCTGGGACACGGCGATACGCATGATCCATCCCTGAAGTCGCCCCTCTGTGACATGGAGGTGACCGCCTGGGGTGACTCGTAACGGGGGAAGGACTACGAAGTGTCAGGCCTAGGGCTCAAATATCAGACGGGTGTCCGGGGCGAAGCCCTGAGGTGGGGAGTGGCAGGAAGTGAAGGGCTGAGTCGCGTGGGTGTTGGGGTGACGGCCGCTCCGCAAGCAGCAGGAGCGGGTGCATAGGGTCCGGAGAGGTGGGGCATGTTTGGGGGGCCAGCCAAGGTCAAAGGGCGGCCGAAGCACGAAGCAGACGGCCCGCCATGTGTCCAGCCCGTCCTGAGGGAACGGGCCGAGCGCGTTGGAGTGAGCCCGCGGGTTTAACCTTGAGTGCATGTGCACGCAGATGCTCCAGGCGTGAGCGGAGGCGGCCAGTGACGTGTCTTCACGTTTCGGGAGGCTGATTGGATGCGGGGGGCGATCACGGCCAAGGCCACAGCACACAGACACTCCGCACAGACCAGGCTGGTGCCAGGACGTTGGCGAGACGGCGTTCGGTTGGGGGTGAGTCTGGGTGGATTTCCTGGTCGGCTCGGTGAGGCTTGCGGTGGGCGGAGGAGACCAAAGACGCCCAGCAGGGCGGTGACCGAGCGGCCGCAGGCACAGAACGGCGTGGACGCCAGCGGTCGGCCGCCGGAGCTGCTGGTTCGGGCACGAGGGCAAGATCTTGGTTTGCGATATCCTGGATTTAGCTTCCGTATCTAAGCGAAGCTGGCATTTAAGGTGATGACATAGTTCCGGGATTCGGGGGTGGCATCTATTTGGAGATGCACGTTTGGGACTTTTCAGTCTGCAGGTGGCGTTTAAAACCCTGAGGCCGAGGGACACGCTTCGGGGACAAGTGTGGATGGAGTGAGCAGAGGAACGAGCTCTGGGCCTCGTGGGTCACAGACGAGAGGAAAGAGGGGAGCAGAGACGGGCGCCCAGAAATCCGGGGGGCAGAGGACAGGACGCGGGGACTGTTTAAAGGACAAAACGCACTCGGCTGTGTCACGTGCCTTGCGAGGTCCAGTCAGAGGGCGCGTGACACGTGGCCCTTGGATTCGGCAGTGTGGGGCTCGGTGCCGGCTCTGAGCACTGTGGTTGCCGTGCGGTGACTGTGTAGATTTCAGAGAAAAGGGCAGGAAAGTGACTAGAAACGCGACTGTCGGCAGCTCCAACAAAGAGGAATATGAAGACGGCTCCGCGGAGGGTTTTATTTTGTTCAAGATGAAGAAATCATAGCCTGTTGTGTGCCGATGGGAATGTGCCCAGTGGAAAGATTGGGAGCTGCCGGGGCAGAGGGGTCACTGCCAGGCAGACGGAACACTGCCAGGCGCAGGCCGGGAGGAGGGAGGAGGCCGGGGGTGTGTGCACATCCTCTTACGAACCTTGCCCTTCTTCCCAGCAAAGAACAAGGCAGAGTGGTGACCCAGGAGCGATTTCGGGGTGGGGACGCAGATTTTCGGAGCCCGCCCGCGTCACCGAGGGGAGCGCGGAGCGCACAGGGGTCTGGAGGGACTCGGATGCTCGCGGCCTGCACCAGAGGCCCATGGGGATCCGAGTTTAAATGAACCGCTCACTACCGTGTGTTTCTCGCCACGTGCACGGGGTCATTCAAACGGGATGCACGGGGGATCGAAGGGTTGGCTTCGCCGGATGAGCTGGGGAAGTAAGGAGCGGTGACAGGTTGCAGAGTGTTCACAAAGGACCTCACGACGTTGGAGCACAGAATGAGTAGAATAGGAGGGAGCAGGTTCGTGAAGGCTGAGGAGCGAGGGAGCACGGCAGGACATGCGTGGAAGGCTCCGCTTGGGGGTAGAGGATGCTCAGCTTCCGTGACGAGAGGACACGGTGGGACAGCCGGGAGGAAGTGGGCTCGGGCAGGCGACTTGACAGTTATTTCCTGAAGAAGAGGCTCTGTGAATGATCACAGTGCAGGGTGTGACCCCGGGCGTGGGCCGGACGTGCGGGCAGCGAGACCACAGGACAGGGTCAGAGAACGCAGTGCTGGCACGGAGACGTCTACGATGAGCAGATGCAGAGAGGAGCCTCCGTGTCCACGAGCTCCCTCTTTGCGATCTTCGTTTGCGTTTGAAATTTCTTCTCTTCTGCTCCTACACGGCAGCTTCAGTGAGGACACAGAGGTAAATCGAACGGTGGCAAAGCAGCCAAACCTAGCAGCGGCTTCGTGTGGTTTCTGAATTTGCGTGAGAAACTGTGCGTTTGCCGTGAGATTTTCCGTGTGCTTCGGCAGAGTGCGGTGGGGACCTTCTGAAAGCCAAGACGGCATGACTCATGTGACTGTCAGCATTTCCAAGCGCAGGTCAGGGGGAGAGGTTCCTTGCGCTTCCAGGCTGCAAGGGCCCTGCGTCCACGCACTGAAACCCGGGCATGTCCCCTCAGCGGGAGGGAAGTTGGGTGGCGTCCGTGAGCATGGCTCATGCACCCGGCGTCACGGCAGCCTCCTTGCTGTTCGTGAAAACAGAGGGGTCAGAGCATTTCCACCCTGTTCTTTTACACGCTGAGAGTTCCTCGTCCAGTACGTGTGTCTCGACGGCGTGTGTGCAAGACGCCACGTGGGCGTCGGTGGAAAATCAAAGATGCGTCCGACGCGGGCTGACAAGGCCGGTCCTCTGGCTTCAGCAGAATTAATAGGTGCTGGGAGACGAAACAGGGCACACGCGCTGGCCACAGGGCTGTGGATTTCCCCTCACACGACCCCTTGTGAATGAGCGAGTGTGTGAGCGGGCTGGGGGTCCGGCCCCCCATCGCCTTCGCTCGGCTTCGTCCATGACACCCAGCCACCCATCAGCACCCTGTTCCCGGGCACCTCCCCTCGCTCCGTGTGGTACTGGCTGTTCATTCGACTGGTCACAGGAAAAGTGGTCACGTGACTTTCCCCCGTAGCAGGTGTACCTGCTGCCACGAGTTCTCTCAGCGTAAAATCTTGGCGTTGTAGCTCCCAGGGGTTCACCTGGAGCCACTCACGTGATCCTAGGTGCCGCACGCTGCAGTCGGAGCCAACGCACACGAGTTTTGCACGGATGAGGACTTTAAGTCAGAAATCCACAAGGCTGCCTTCATTGTGCACGATGCCCACTTTATTTTTAGAGCTTTTTTCCAATGAGGTCCCTTTTTTTCTTTTGCAATTTGTTTACTAGGTGTTTCCAAACTTGCTAATTTGTCAGCAAAATCTGGGAAGTTTGTATTTTCAAATCAAGTTCACTCTGCTAGAAATGAAACGTAAGAAGAAAAAACCCAGCATTTTTTTTTTTTTGCTTCCTGCATGTTTTCAAGGTATTTCAATGCGAGTTTCCCATAAACATAGAAAGAACAAAACGTTAAGTGTTTTTCTTGTGGATCCCGGTTCTTGCTTTCATTTTTCCTGGAAAAACTCTGCGTAGACGCGGAAACGATTTTCATTAATCCACAGCCTTGTTTTATAACTGTCTGTCAGTTAGCACTGAATGAAAGCGGCGAACAACATCAGCGCTAACCACTGACGTGCGGTCGTCCGTTACTTTCCTCAAAGTAAACAAGCGTTTGAATAAAGGATGCGCAAATCGAATCAGAACACCGGCGGCGTGAGTGAACAGCGTCCTGGATCTGCGGGGGTGTCCCTCCAGCCCCCACGTGGCACCCACAGCCCGAGCTCTGCCGTCTTCATCACATGACCGTGGTCCTCATGCTGGCATAGTGGCAGCTGCCCCTCCAGACGTCACATCTGCATCCCAAGAAGGAAGAACGGGGCACAGGGTCAAGAGCTGAGGAAAACATGCCGAGTGCTACCCTTTTAGGAAACTTCGTAAGCTGAAGAATCTACCCATTTTTTTTTTTTAACTATCTGTTTATGAGTTTTTATGTTGCATCGTACACAGAGGTTCCCATGACGATGCTTCATCCCAAAGCCACGCGGGCAAGTGAGGGAAGATGGGGAGGCAGACGGTGTGGGCGGGCGGGGGACGCAGGACACGGAACGTGCCATCGTGGAGCTCGGCACCACCTGCGCACCGTGAGCGCTGTTCCGTAGCAAGACCTGAGTCCCAGACATGCTGATCTGATTGTGCGGGATGATTCCGTGTGTGTGTGTGTGTGTGTGTGTGTGTGTGTGTGTGTGTGTGTGTGTGTGTGTCTGTGTGTGTGTCTGTGTGTGTGCCTGTGCAACCCAGGAAAGGGCGTGGCCAGGTGGATGACTGGGCAGAAATGCACGTGCGTGAGCGTGATGGGTAATTTTACATTTAACCTAGGTGGATCGAGGCGTGTTTGCAGGTGAGCTGAACCCCTGAGTCAGGAGACTCTGTGAAGCAGGTGGCCCTGCCTGGTGCTGGCCAGCCGCCTGCAGCCTGGACCGGCCTGAGCAGGGACAAAGGGGAGGGAGGGAGAACCCGCCCTCGTCTGCATGACTGCTCGAGCCGGGATGCAGTCTTCGCTCGCCCTCAGGGTGCGTCTTACAGCGGTGGCTCCCTGGTCCTCAGCCCTCTACGCCAGCCTTGCCTGGGCTGCAGCTTTCAGAGGGCCGGGGGGCAGGGCAGGCCGGGGAGGGGGTGCTTCTCAGCCGATTCCTCGTGATACGTGGTGCAATCATATCCATAGTGCTGCATGACACGAAGGTATTTAAACACAGTCTATAAACATGTTATAATATAGAGCATGTTATCATATGTTATTATAACAAATAGTACGTAATAATGTGAATGCAAACACCATAAAGGATACGTATAAATGAGTATGTACGTATATGTGCACGTGTATGTGTACATGTATATACGGGCGATAGGTAAGTAGGTGGGCAGGCAGGTAGGTTAGACACCCCACTGCTCCCTTTCTGTGCATGAACCCCAGGGGGTCCAGCAGTGTGTGCATGTGCGTCTCGGGGTCTCGGAGCCTGGAGGAACACGGCCCATGGCTGGGCCGGAGTCCTGCACGTGTGCGAGGGACACGGCAGACAGCGCCTGGCCATTGGGCCAGCGTGGCTTCCCTCCCCCGCTGCGACTTGCCGGGTGGCCTCGGCTCCGCTGCAGACAGCCGCGTCTGCTCGTTTCCTCTGCTCTACAGTGGCAGGAATAATCAGTGCCCCGGAGACTGGGAATTTTAAGTGAAAGCAGAAATTAAGACGCAGGGCGGCAATCACATAACAAAGAGACGAGGCAGCAGAGGCGGATCATCCGCCGAGAGGGTTTCGAATGTGTCCCATTTAAACACGCCCGCTTCATCAAATCCTGAACCCGCGGCCTCTTCCGCTGTGCTCAGGCCTTGGCAGGACATATGGGTCAGCGTCCCTGCTTCCGGGGGCCTCGCACTGAAGGGGGGACGGCCTGTCACGCGGTCCTCACGTTTACACTTTCTCACGACGCTGGAGACGCGTGCTTCATTTCCCTCATTCCGTCACCCTCGCGCCCTCGTCCGCTTCTCTGTCTGTCCGTTGTGTGAAGTCGGCCGAGTGGGCCCTGTCGTCGCTGACCTCCTCCTGAAGCCGGCGCGAGGAGTGTGTGAGTGTGTGCGGGTTTCGTTCATCGATTCAGAAATGTTACACGTGAAACTTGTTCCAAACGTAAATGGAAATATATCTCGCCAGGAGGAATACACGCCGATCGATCCCTTTAAAACGCGAAACAATGTGAAACAAAGTAGCCCTGGAAATACCCAAGGACTCTGTGTGTTTTTTTTTTTCTTTTTAACAACGACTGAAGACACACGATGTACGTACGGGTGCGGCACATAAAGGCAGATTCTCTGCGTCGCCTGCCAGTCGCCCCAACGTCCTTAAACAGAGTCCATGAGAATGAGGCATTTCTTCGGGGGCGTGGGGGACTCTAGGAGGTTCCGTCAGCAGGTGTGTATAGGAAGCGAGCTCGAGAGCGAGTTACACCATCACGTTCTGTGCCTTTAGTTGAGTTTACGCGTTTTTTAATGCAAACTAACTTCCGCATCTCATCGAGGAGGACATGAGGGGTCGACGGTCGGCGGGTGGCCCGACAGCAGGCGTCACCACGCCCAGGCGAGGCCGCAGGACGGAGCGGGCAGGGCCCTGGGAGCAGCGCTGTGCTTCGGGCCGGGGCACTCGCGTTCGGCCCACGGAAACCAGGCCGTGCCGAGGACATGAAGGACCAGACGCCGCGGGAGCCCCGTCCGCGGCCGCCCCCGCCCAGAGCGAGTCTCAGCTCCGCGCCCGGCCCGCCGATGTCACGCGGTGACCGCGGTTCCGGCCCGGCCACCGCACGCGCCTCGGAAACGCTCAGCACGGGCTCTGGGGGGGCACGCGAGATCGAACGGGCACGGCCAAAGGGACGCCGTCCCTGTCCCTCTCCCTGTCCCTGTCGGATCAGAAAGTTCCGCCAGCTGCGTCCGGCAAGGACACGGAGCTGTCCCCTGAGCAAATCCGTCTGTGACCATCGCGAGTTCCAGGGCCACGTACTGTGTGCAGGAGACGGACGCCGAGCACCGAAGCTCGGAGGCGACAACCCTGTCCGGCCCCTCTGTCTCTGGCCTGCTTTGCCTTGCCGGCCGCACCGTCCCATGTCCTGGGCCCCTCTGACCCTGTTTTCGTCCAGTTTGAAACTATTTCCCTGGGGACATCTTGACAAATGTTTTAAAGCCCTTCACGTCTATTACTTTGGTAAATGATTCGGATGCCGGGGCGGAAAATGAAACGACCACCGAGAGCAGAATTCGGCTCCCAAATGACAGAATTCGGAATGGCAGGGAGCCGTTGCTTTGGAAATCTTTTTTTTTTTCCCCTTTAACGTTAGACGGCCATACTACGCATTTGAAACTTCATCGCCCATGAAAGGATCTCAAACCTGGAATAATGTGAGTAGAGAGAGCCGGTATTTTTTAGGCAAAGCTCTTCCAGAAAGTTTCCGGCGCAGGGTTACGGTACGTGCGGTGGAAAACAATACTCTTCTGAAAATAAGAAAATCAGTCTTTTCTGCAGGAAAATTTATATGTGATTGTCTCAGTAATCTATGGACGCATTTGTAAAGAGATTGTGCTTAACATGCCTAGATTATGGGAAAATTAGGATGGGGAAGGTTATTTCCCAAATAAGGCTTTTAAAACATTTTAAACAATGTTTCCTTTGTGAAAATTTCTGGGGTTTTTCGCAGTGGTTTTTCTCTGACTCAAATCTGATTCAAATCATAGACGTCACTGTACCCTTCTTCCAGCGTAAAAGGAACAAGTCGCTAATAATCTAGGCAATACGTAAATATATTGATTACTTTAACTGAGTACTTCCATGTCTGGAAATTATTCGTGATTTGTCTAAAAGTTATAGGCCCTGGGATATTTGTCAAAGAATCACTTATAAAAATAAAAGATAGGGAGCAACTTACATCCCCGACCTTACTGGACCGACAACGTTAATTGCGATTCATTCGTGTTATAAAGTGTGAATCGCAAAGGACGTGTCGACAGGGAAAGGTGGGCAGCTTTGCGGCCGCAGACGTGAGCAGAGTCCCGAGTGTGAAACTGCGGGCAGTTACTATTCCTGGGGTGGGGGAGATTGTGCGTGTGGATCGTGCAGGGTCACTCCCCGCTCAGTGGGGCTGCGGACCGAGCTCCAGCCCCACTCATCTGGCGGAGCCCGAGAAAGACGGGCAGCAAGGCTCTGTGCGCACTGTGTCGTCACGCGCCACGTCCGGGAGCACCGGACACTGTCCAGGAGTCCCCGGGAGAGGGCGGCCAGGAGTTCTGCATTTGCAGCTTCCAGGACTCTGCCTTCTGCACTTCCGGCCTTGGCTGACCTTGACCTGTCCCTGTTAGCGGTAAGGAGCCGTAACCATGACTTCAGCAGCTTTCAGCGAGATCCGTGCTTCTTTCTAGAGAGCTGTCAGTGCCGAGGCTGGTTCTGGGGACCGGGCACCTCAGAACAAAGGGTGGTCCGGCGGACCGTTCCCGCAGAGGTCACATATCAGCTTTGCAGATAGTTAGGACGATGGAGACTAAGGCACAGAGTGGTACCTGTTCCGAGCGCTGAGGTCGCGTCAGGCTGTGCCCCGTAGAAACCAGTCCCGCCGTTCACGGCACGTGGGACAAAGAATTCCCTTGTGGGCCCGCACCCCGGGCTGCGCTGCATTTTCCGGGGCGGCCCTGGTGTAGGGCCTGCCTGCCATCAGCGCTGGAGATCCCGGCCACCAGGCAGGGCCCTCGGCTGCAGCCGCAGCCGCTCACCCCATGCGCGAGGCGGAACTGTGTTCTGGGCTTGCAGCCTCCACCCAACAGCTGCGGCCCTCACGGGCTTTCCGTGGAGAGCGACACGCGAGAACACGTGGCCTCTGGTCCTGAGCGTGGGGACGAGGGTCCCAGGTGCGAAGGGCGGGAGTGAGGGACCGGGCTGAGTGGGCAGCCACGGGACGGGGGTCCGGTGCGGGGAGCCGCGGACGAGGAGCACCCCACAGTCGCTCGCGAGGACGAGCCACACGCGTGTGCAGACGACTGTGCCTCAGGCCGGCGGCCACAGCTGCTGCCTACCTCACTCGCGCCCCGATGGCCGGGCTGCTGAGCGGCCTTTCAGGCCCTCGTTGGCCGTGGTCAGGTGTCCTTTGGAAAACGGCCTCTTCACCTTCTCTGCCCATTTTCCCCCTCGGGCTGTTTGCTTTTCCCGGTATCGAGTCGTTTGAGAGCGTGACAGACACGTGTTGCTGATTCACCTGGTCCTCGCTGTCTCCTCGCGCTCTGTCCCTGGCCTCCTCGTCCGTCGCCGGGTTCCTGTGCTCTGCGGAAGTTTTTACTGGGATGTGCTCACATTCAGGTATTTTTGCTTTTGTCGCCTCTGTTTTCGGTGTCACATCCAGGAAATCACTGCCAAGTGCAATGTCAAGGAGCCTTTGCCCTGTGTGCAAGCGGTCGCTTTTTGTGTATTTGTTTTAATTTTGGTTTGGTTTTTTTTTTTTTAGTTTTTCTAGTTTCCTGGTTTCAGGTCTTATGCATAAGTCTTTAATTGATTTTGAGTTTCTTTTTTGCGAGTGGTGTCATAGAGCGTCTACTTTTCTGGATGGTGATCATTTTGCAACATATAAACGTAATCGACATATTGTACACTTTAAAGTTACACAATGTTATACGTTAATTACCTGTCAATGGAGCTAGCAAAAACGAATTTTGTCCCCCAAAAAATTTAAAAAACACCGGCCTGGCTCCCTGGCAGGCAGCAGAGAGGCAGGGAGGGCTGGGACCACTTAGTTACAGGCTCGCCTTCCGCCTCAGGCTTCCGTGTTTACGGGTGGCTGTGCGCGGTGTCTGCGACGTCATCTGAGGCTGTCACACGTGTCCAGCATGTGCTCATCTGCGTCTTCGGGCACGAGCCCTGTTGCCGTCTGCTTGTGCCCCCGTCTGGAATTGCAGGGGCATCGTCACAGCTCCCGTCACCGAGATGCGCCCTGTCAGCCCCGGCCCGTGCTCAGGCCCCTGCGTGCATCGTCACAGCCGTGCGAACCGTCGCCATCGCGTTCACCGTCCAGCGGAACGTCGCACAGGGTGGGTCGCGGCGTGCCCTTCGGGGCGTACAAATAAGCGTAAGGCCCGTGTTTCCTCCGCATTTAGTTTATAACTGGTTTGCAGAGGAAAGACAGGCCCACGAAGCCTTCGCTGCTGGCCCCGTTTGAACGAGCACAGCAGCAAGGGTGTCGGGCGTGGCTCGGGGGCCGCGTGCCCTGTCTCAGCTGTGCACGGCCCGCCGGGGCCTTGGGCCTCCCGGGGCCACTGCTCCGTGACCCGACTGCCCTGGACGCAGCCTTTTCCTGAACGTCTTCATCGTCACCTTCGGACAGGGCAGGCGTGTGTCGGTTGCCGAGCTCCGCCTCAGTGCGCCCAGGCTTTACACCTGCTGGGGACTCACGCCGGCTCTTCCTGTGGAGGGCCGAACGCTGCACCCCTGGGAGAACGTGGTTCACGTGCTGGGAGCCGATCCTCACACTGCCCCGTTGTCACATGCGACTTTAAAGTCCTCGGTCATCTGGTACACCCTTTATCATAAACGCACGGTCCCTCTGTAAAAATATAAAACGGTTCAAGTTCACGAAGTTCGGTCATCAGCCTCGATCCGTGCGTGGGGTGACAACTCCTCCCACGACAGAGAAGTGACCGTTGAATCTTGCGTGTCCCAGGGCATGGCTGCTCCTGGCTGCTGCTAGCGAGGGTTCCTTCTGTTTCGCGTTATGTGAAATGCAAGGCTTTGCAGCCTGCTCCAGTGTATGTCTGGTCATAGTGCACACACGTGTGCACGCACGGTTCGATGTTAAGAATCACTTACACATCTAAGAAATCAAACTCTGTCAAATTATTTTGCCTAGAAACCAACACTGTCCTCCACCCTCGGCGCTGGTTTTCATATGCAAACGGTGCTTCACTTACTTAGCTCTTAAATGACATTCTCCGTGAGGTGTGCTTCGTCCTGTCCTTCTGGCCTGTTTGGAAGATCCAAGAAGACCATAGGCATCTGAGGGTCAGGACAGAAAGTGGGTTCATCCCTCAGGCTTTTCAGATCTAAACACACACTTTTATGTCAGCAAACTGTGCAATTCTAAGTGCAACATGTGAGTTAAACCTG
Source organism: Pteropus vampyrus (assembly GCF_000151845.1). Classification (NCBI taxonomy): domain Eukaryota; kingdom Metazoa; phylum Chordata; class Mammalia; order Chiroptera; family Pteropodidae; genus Pteropus; species Pteropus vampyrus. The sequence goes on from NW_011889737.1 coordinate 23,421, forward strand.
GCTTTAAAATCCATCTTATAAAGTATTGAGCAAACTTTCCCAAATCAATGGACTTTAAGTATTATATTTTTCAGAAGTTCACAAAAGGACACGATCTGTGACCAGTTCCCTTTAGAACCCCCACAACACTGTGGAAACAAAGGCCAGAATAGCTCGGAGCTAGAAAGTTCTCCATCTCCAGGTTCCAAGGTCACATGAAAGTTTAACACCCAGTCCAGGACCCACAAGGCTTCTTCTGTGAAGCAGGAAATGGAAACCAGCTGTGACGTGGACCAGGCATAAGCGCGGTGTACACGGTGAAGGGAGCCCTCAGCCACCTCACACTCAGCGACAAAGCCAGGTGTCCGCGTTCAGCGGCCAGGTGACACATCCACCAGATACAGCGACCCTAACCTCCTGATCCCTGAAACAGACCTGGGGCGGATGCTCCGTGCGCTGCATCCTTCTGTCTGCCCTGCGTCGGCGTGAAGACGCGGGGAGCAGACGGGGAACGTTCAGACTGAGGACCCTTTCCGATGGAACGCTGTCACACGCAGAGCTCACGCGAGCAGCTTCGCCACGGCCGACGTTCAGGCCCTCTCGCTCTGCTTCAAGGCCGAACACGCACCTGAGGCTGACGAGGCACGCGGCCGCCTCCTCTGCTTGACGACGGCCAGGCGGGGAGCCGGCGACAACCGCCTGTCCCACCATCGGCTTCTGAGGAAAGACAGAGCCCGAGCCCGATCCGGCGTGGAGGCCGGCGAGGACTTCTGAGCCGGTTCGCCGTGGCAGACGGAGGAGGTTTCCAAATCCGGTGACGACAGGGTGTCCCCTCGTAGGGCCCGGGCTGTGATGTCGGGTGAGAAGCCACCTGCCTCTGTTCCTGCCTCGCAGCCTGTGCCTGAGCTCCGTGACCTGCCAGTTTTACTCAGTGCTTGCGGACCAGTGCGGGCGTCGTTCTGCTGGAGCTGGCAAGGTGGCCAGACGTTCTGGGATTTTAAAATGTTTTAGGTGGACAATCGTGCATATATGATTATGTACGTATATGATCACATGTCATGCAGGAAGCATATGCCATACTTATTATGTATATATAATGCACAGTGATACAAATTGCATGGCCTACGCTTTTGTTTTGTGTCCTGTCTCGCAGACATCAGGTAAATTCAATCACTGTCACATGTAACGGAGCCCAAGCCCTGAGGACGCACAGGCGCCCAGTCGCAATGCGTCCGCTCTCTGCCCACGTCACCGTCACAATGTGCCTTCCCGCTGGCCCGTCCACACCAAGGACCGCGCTCGGCGAACGTGGTGGCAGCAGCTCGGACATCCTGCCCCGTGGGTCCTGTTCCCCAGGCGATCCTCAGAAGAGATGGAACCGGAAGTGTCGTCTCGTCATTATGCTGTGTCGAGGCCTCTTAGATGAGGTGACTCGGGGACAGGGGACCAGCCCAGCGTGTCCCGTGTGGCGTGGATCGGCCGGATGTCCAGCTTGCGGAAGACTCGGCCTCGCCACATACTGTTGACAATCACGCCACTGTTCAGGACAGCCAGGTGGGTGTCTGTGGGTGCAGGGTTGTTCTGGGTATAGTTAGGCAAAAAATAAATAAATAAAAAAAAAAATACACATACCAAGGATGCACGCGACATTACCAGTGTTTCTTTACTGGGGACTCAGAATTCGTCACATGGCTCTAGGGCTTTCACACTGGATTTTCTGCCGAGGTTGATACTGACTGCGCAGAAGTACGTTCCCTCCAGGGACTCCCCATGAAGTCGGGCCTTACCCTTGACACTTTCGGAACAAAAGTCGGTAGTTTGGAAACATTGGTACGAACAAGCACACAGAACACTTTGGCGGCACTGAAGTGGAGAAGGAACAGACGGCGTTCCAGAGATGAACAGGACGAGGTCATTCGGTCAACACGGCGACACAGGCCAGCAGGATGGACGCACAGGACTAAGTGTCATTAATGCCTCGACCCGTGCACCCCCCGGCACACGTTCACTGACTGTGCGACGTGCTGAGCTGCGCTCTTGGCAACAAAGATGTCACACGCCAAGCAGGAGACAAGTTCAAAGCCGTCGTGATCGATCGCAGCGGATTCGATCGCAAGGCAAAGGAAGATGTTAGTGCAGAAGGTGGGCGACAGGGAGGGAGGGAGGGGGAGAGGGAGGGAGAGACAGAGACAGAGACAGAAACAGAGAGGGAGAGAGAGAGGGAGAAAGGGAGGGAGGGTGGACATCGCAGCGTCTAAGAACTGAGGACGCATCTCCTGTCTCGGGCGTGGGGACGCAATGGCCGTCGGCGTGCACGGTCTCAGCCTGCGGAGATCCGAGTGCAGTGAGCTGGACCCACGTCGCCCTTCGTCGGCGGCCTGGTCTTGCGTCGCGTGTTCCCACAGCCGTTTTCTGAGACGGTGGCCACGCGGGGCCCTTCCCGGCTGGAGTCTGCGGGGAGGTGGCGGACGGGTCCACGCGTTGTGCGCAGCGCACCGCACAGCTCTCTCCTGCCAGCGGGCAGCGTCTCGCTGGGGGGACCGTCCCGGGGAGTGGCAGGGCCTCGTAAACGGTGACCGATGACCGGAGCGTCGCGTGTGGACGGAGCCGGCCGCCTCCCGTCCACTCAGCCTCCTTCGCTCGGGCACGGACGTGGCATGGGCTCCGTGCCGTGCGGGACGCCGATAGCACGCTCAGCCCCATGTGGCACATGGACCTGTCCGGGCCACCGAAACCAGACGGAATGCGCCTTCTTCCCACGTGCAGTGGGAGGGTAGCCGTCCTGGTTGTCACACAGCCTTTCCTGCCACCGGCGCGCCTGCCTCCGGAAACGATCCCCGCTCAAATGAGTTTCAACGCGACACGCGAGCGGGCGACAGAGTCTCGAGTTCCGAACCGTGGGCAAATAACGGCGTTGACTGTCTGGGCGCCGGGGAGCTGCCTCTCGAAGGCAGCCCGTTTGGGGCTCAACCTTGCCGTCGGTTGTTTCTCAGAGAACCGATGGGAAGAAACGCTGGCTTCGCGTGTGGGGCCGGACCT
>NW_011889737.1:27493-30299 GCF_000151845.1 Pteropus vampyrus
AGCTTAATTCAAATTACACCAGGGGAACGAGTTCACATTTGCATAGGTATTTTGGGACAGCTGTTTATTTTATAGGTAGATGCTGATGGCCGGGGAGGGCTGATGATCACACAATGTGTCTCATTCTGTGCTTCTCAGCAAGGCCCAGGCACACGGGGTATTTAAAAAAGAAAGAAAGAAAGAAAGAAAATAAAGAAGAACACTTGCATTTCAAATTCTGGAAAAGTTTAAATACTCATGTCTGCGTTATCAAAAAGTCATTTCGTACATTCTTAGCGAGGTGACAGCCAACTAACTGCCGGAAAAGCATGAAGAAGCCTGTTTCTGCAGTGTCGTCTGTCCGTGCCCGTAGTGTCCCCGCTACACAGTGACGTGCCTTCTCTTTTCCTGCTCCGTCCTGCGATGCGGCTGCTCTCATAGGAGTGGCGGCTGGCGGCGTTCTTCGTAAAAGCACCAGAGTAGATGCGTTTGGTTCTGTGGGCTCTGGTGTCTGTCAACTATTCGCTGCTGATGAAATAGGAAGCAACACGCACAGGCCGTGAACGGAAGGGGCCCAGAATCGGCCACTTTGGCCAGTGGATCTTTTTGAGCTGAAAGCAACTGGGGAACAGCACACACGGGAAGGGTCCACTCCCCTGCGCCTGTCCGCTTCAAAGCAGGGCATGAATTTGCTACGAGAAGGGAGAGATTTTGCACCAGGAAGGGCAGAGTGACTCTTATGACTGGAGATGAGGCGTTAGGGTGAGCTGAGTCTGCCTCAGCAGACCTTGCTGGAACAGCCCTCCTCAACTCCATGGCCTTCATCTGCATAATGGCTCACACTTTCTTAAAAGCGTACCGGACGCCTCAGTCGGACGGCTTCTTGGACTTCTCGCTTCTGGACAGCCCGTGTGTGACAGCCATAAAAATGACCCGCCTTGTCATCTGTCATTCTGTCTTTCGACAGAAGCTGTAATTGTGCGCCCCGGTAACCGAATCTAAGAGGTTAGAGACCAGATGATTCCTCTGCTGCAAATCGAAGGGGCTTCGCCATATTCTAATAAAATGTGTTTACAGAGCAGGTGGAGGCGTGGATTTGGCCTCCAGGCTGGCGTACACGCTGCCGAGCTGGATAACCCGTCTTCAGCTATGCGTTGGGAAGAAGGGGGAGCCGGGCGAATGAGTTCGCTACTTTTGACATCACCCCTCTCACCATGACCTTGAAAGTGCTTCTGCCTCTGCAGGAACCAAACCCACGCTCTCTGCCCCTGGTCAAAGCGTCCTCGGTAGATGTAAAACTATACTGTCCAAGCATAAGGTTTCGATCGACTTCCTTCTTATGCAATTTGCTAAAAATAAAAACAGATGCCAACAAGCTCAGCGCCCCATTCCCTGCCATGGATCCCCTGCACCGTCGTCCTCAGCGGCCACGTGATGGAGCGATAGTCTGGCTTCGAACTGTCATCAAGCACCGCTTTGAGCTTATTCATTAGAAACAAAGTGGAAATCATAAAACCCTAACATTCCTTCCCATTCGGCGAGGCATGGCTTGGCACACACTGAGCTGGGCACCTCCAGCATACACGCCAGTGGCTCAGAGAATCGTTTCAATTCAGGCGATGGCAGAAGAATCATGAACAGGACCTTGCGGGAACAAGGCGTGAGGACTGAACTAAGCGCACTCCCACCTGCCTGCAGGTGCCCTTCCCCGTGTCCCGCTGAGTAGACGCGAGTCCGGTCATATCCTCCAGTCGCTTCGGCTCGAAGGCTGTCCACCGTGGAAACTTGCATCCGCTCTGTGCAATGAGGGAGCCTTAGGAACAGGAGCTTGAGCTCGCGCACCGAAGCCCCAGGCCGCCCGCTGACGGGCTCGCTGACCACCGACCTCTGCTGACCACTGGGCAGAGCCCGGACGGCTGGGCGAGGCTGGCAGCTCGCAGAGCGGCCAAGTGCAGCGAATCACGTTTCTGGCCGATTCAAATCCAAAGCGATTCGAAGCCTTATTCTCCACGGACAGCCTCCGGCGTGTTTGTTTATTCGTTAACCTTTTCCTCTGCTAGGATGTAGAATTCGGGAGGGCAGAGACCACCGCTGTGTGCAAAACGGCTTAGCAGTGCCCAGCGCCCGACGGTTAACTTATACCTGTTCAATGAGTGGGTGGCCGAATGAACGAATGCATCAGTAAGGGGCAGAGCCAGGATCGTAATTCCAGTCACGTGGCATTAGGCAGACTCTGATTTTCCAACGTTCTCCATGTGCTCGCTGTTTAAAATAGCCTCCTGTTTTAAAATTACTTTGTAAAGATTCGTCTTAATGCAGAAATCTTGTATTTAAAAAGTTAGAGACTTGCGGAACGCTTCCTACTCGACTTAGGATAAGTAAGATAGATAGTTTAGTACCAAGCTGCTTGGAACATGAAAACGAAAGAAATAGTTGCGTCAAAATATGGTTCACTGTCTCTAGTTTACAAAAAAAAAAAAGACTAAGGCACATATTAGAAGGAGAGTCAGGGACAACATTAAATTCTGGGCTGCACAGTATTTTAGAGGATGTGGACATTTAAAAAAACAGCACCTTATTCTCGTCTGTGGTGTCAGAAGACATCCAGTTTCTTATTGCTTTTTTTTTTTCTTTTTTGCACAAATCTGTTCCGTTTTCCCCCCACCATTTATTGCGAATAGACTGTCCTTTGCCCAAGGGCTGTTCTCGCCTCCTTTGTCGTAGATCATTGGCCGTATAAGCATCGATTTACTCCTGAGCTCTGCCTTCTGTCCCATTAACTTCGTGTCTTTTCGAGGCCAGGGCCATGCTGTTCTGATCGCTGTAG
>NW_011889737.1:31332-33767 GCF_000151845.1 Pteropus vampyrus
CGTTGGAGTCCTGACCCCCAGCACCTCTCCGGCGTCTTACGTGGGAATACGGTCTTTGCAGAAGCAATCGAACTAAAGTTCGGCCGTGAGGGTCGGTCACCGCCACCGTGCGTGGTGCCCTTGTGCAAAGGGGAGGAACGGACACAGCCGTGGACGGAGGGAGACTGGGTGAAGACTCCGGGCGAGGACAGCTGTGTACAACCCACGAGAAAGGCCGGGGACAGCCTCGCCCCCGCAGCCCAAGAAGGAGCCACGCTGGGAACGACAGCCTCATTTCAGACTTCCAGCTTCCCAAACTGACACGATGACATATTTGTGCTGTTCTGAGCCACCAAACAGGCATAGACAGCCGTTTACACAGGGGGGTCATACCTCAGACGTCGTGACAGAGGACGGCACGCAGGTCCCGGGCGGCCCGCCCCGTCCCGGTTCGTGTGGGGGGTTCCTGCTGGCTGCGCCAGTGCCGTGGGCAGGAGAAGACCAGGGACAGTTGGTGCCCTGAAGCTGGCCCTCCGCAGTGCTCCCCACGGCGGCCTGAGACGTCCCCGAGTGAGTCGCTTGTTTCTTCAGTGCAGCCACCACAGTGGACGGCGGACACGCGGGCCCCGGAGGACGTGGCCGCATGGTTCCGACAGGGCTCGTGAGTCGCCGCCACCCTCCAGGCTCGCTCAGAGGACCGGACGGAGACCTCCTGATTCTGATCACGTTCCCCAGAGCCCGGCCAAGCCCGGCCAAGCCCGGCCAAGATCGGCACTTCCTCTGGCCTTTCGATTTTCAGTGGATTTCCAGTCTCAGAATATGCTTTGGGGTCACATTCCCGACAGGCGCAGCCTGAGTGCACAAGGCGGGGGCCAGCGACTTGCTGATGGACAGCCGTGAGAGGAGTCCGGGGGAACGAGGGAGGCGGGGCAGGCACACGGGGACAGGGCCCTGCCGGCGTCCAGAGCCCCTGAGCATCAGGCAGCCGTGGGCCCAGGGCCAGCGGTGGTGCCATGAGCCAGCCACATGGTCGCGAGGCTGCCGGGCCCTCGGGCGTTGTGTGGATTTAAAACGCAGCGGCCGCTCTGGGACACGCTGGCCGTCACGAGGCCGGCTCTGCTCCCCGTCCCCCGGAAGATGGCATAGCTGGGGCCGCTTCGAGCAGTAGCGCATGGGGCAAGTGACATGATACGGCCTTAAACACTGGACTTTGCCGTCACACACAGCGACGCAAACTTCATCTAGAGCTCAGCGCCGTACGTGCGTGTGCAACCTTGCTCGGCGCCCCCAGCATCCACCTGCACAGGTGCGTGTTTGCCCAGGGCCGCAGGACGGAAGGTGTCTGCGCTGAGACACGGCGCCCGCCCCGGCCTGCTCCGGTCCGCGGCTCCCTCCGTGCCACGTCCCGTGTCTGTGACTTCCACTGCTCTGGGCTCATCCAGGTGGAGTCGGGCAGCGGTTTTTTTTTTGTGCCTTATTTCCCTTGGTATAAGTTCCTCCAGGTTCTGCCACCTTGCAGCACATTCCAGAAGTTCCCCACTTTTCAAGGCCAGACGGGTCTCCGCTATTCGCTTACGTCACACTCTGACCATCGCTGGATTCTTGGGTCTCTTCCACCTTCCGGCCATCGCGGGTGACGGAGCCGGGCACGTGGGTGCACAGCTGCGTCTCTGGCACGCTGCTTCCCGGCTTTGGGGCGCGTGCTCAGCCACGGGGTCGCCGGGTCCGACGGTCGCCCTGCTCTTCACGGGCCACGGCCTCCACGGAGGGCAGCTGCCCTGAGGCCCCCACGCTGCGTGCAGAGCCCGCGAACAGGTGCGCCACTGCAGCCCAGGCTCGGGCGCAGCAGGTGAGCGACGAAGGCGCCGGCTGTTCCCATCCCCCGCTCTTCAGATCAATCCCAGTCATGTTTGTCTTCCGGGCCGAGACCCCAGATATCACGGAACAAGATGAGCTCAGCTCTCAGGCCCCTGTCTGGATCCCTGACCCGCCCCACCGATGAGCCTAATAAAATGGTTATTGTTTTGCGTCCCTAAGTCCACAGTGGTTTGTTGTGCATGGCTAGATATTGGGCACCGGCTTGGGGCCATTCTGGGACGATGTCACCTCCCAAGGACTTCCCATCGGGCTGACAGCAGCTGCTGTCACTCTGAGCTACGAGCAGCCAGTATTATCCTCAGCTGCAGCACACACCCCAGACGGAGCAGGGCCAAACTTCACGGACGGGTCGCCATCGGCACCTGCCACGGAACGCCTCTGGTCCCTCATCCTCCCTCGGTGAGGAGGAAATATTTACCTAGGCAATTAGGAGTGTGAAGTTGAAAACAGACTGGAAGAGTGAGCGTGGACTCAGACAAAGGCCAATAGGGAACCGTGCATGAGATGCTGACAACATAGTTTCCCATCTCCCTGCTTTTAACCGGGAGTTGGCTGCTGGTCCTGATGCAAACACACAG